>NW_025533755.1:200000-362500 GCF_020615455.1 Coregonus clupeaformis | reverse complement strand
GCTGAGGGAAGGAGGTTCTCACCCAAGATTTGACTGTACATGGCCCCGTCCATCGTCCCTTTGATGCGGTGAAGTTGTCCTGTCCCCTTAGCAGAAAAACACCCCCAAAGCATAATGTTTCCACCTCCATGTTTGACGGTGGGGATGGCGTTCTTGGGGTCATAGGCAGCATTCCTCCTCCTCCAAACACGGCGAGTTGAGTTGATGCTAAAGAGCTCCATTTTGGTCTCATCTGACCACAACACTTTCACGCTGTTCTCCTCTGAATCATTCAGATGTTCATTGGCAAACTTCAGACGGGCCTGTATATGTGCTTTCTTGAGCAGGGGACCTTGCGGGTGCTGCAGGATTTCAGTCCTTCACGGTGTAGTGTGTTACCAATTGTTTTCTTGGTGTCTATGGTCCCAACTGCCTTGAGATCATTGACAAGATCCTCCCGTGTAGTTCTGGGCTGATTCCTCACCGTTCTCATGATCATTGCAACTCCACAAGGTGAGATCTTGCATGGAGCCCCAGGCCGAGAGAGATTGACAGTTCTTTTGTGTTTCTTCCATTTGCGAATAATCGCACCAAGCTGCTTGGCGATGATCTTGTAGCCCATTCCAGCCTTGTATAGGTCTACAATCTTGTCCCTGACATCCTTGGAAAGCTCTTTGGTCTTGGCCATGGTGGAGAGTTTGGAATCTGATTGATTGATTGCTTCTGTGGACAGGTGTCTTTTATACAGGTAACAAGCTGAGATTAGGAGCACTCCCTTTAAGAGTGTGCTCCTAATCTCAGCTCGTTACCTGTATAAAAGACACCTGGGAGCCAGAAATCTTTCTGATTGAGAGGGGGTCAAATACTTATTTCCCTCATTAAAATGTTAATCAATTTATAACATATTTGACATGCCTTTTTCTGGATTTTTTCGTTGATATTCTGTCTCTCACTGTTCAAATAAACCTACCATTAAAATTATAGACTGATCATGTCTTTGTCAGTGGGCAAACGTACAAAATCAGCAGGGGATCAAATACTTTTTTCCCTCACTGTATGCTTACATTCGAAAAATGGCCACAAATGAATAATACATGTATCCCCTTTTCTTTACGAAGTTCTGTGGAGTCTTCTATAATTTTATACAACAATGCTTCTGATTCTACATTATGAAACTATTAGGGAGGGAATGTTATTTATAATAAGGGTTACATGGACAAAATCTGACCTCTCTGAAATGGAAATGGATGGCCCTCCCTTCAGCAAAATATGTTTTACCTAAACCTTCCCTGAACTCGTTTTATAAACATTTCATGCAATTCTACGACATTTTACATATTAGCAGAATCTTTTTTTAATACCACACAAATTACTGAAATTACAACCTAAGAAAGATAGCCCTATGTGTTCATCTTATCATATTTTTCCAATGCCAAAGCAGTGTGTGTTTGCAACTAAACTGTCCCTGTTTGCAAATAATGAAATCTGAGACGTCATTAGGAATCTGAGTATGGTACTTTCAAAAGTTAGGCCTACCTTTCCACTCCAGACAGTACGCCTACCAACGCAGAAAAATGAAAGCTTTAACTGTGGCTTGTCACGACTTCCTCCGAGGCTGCCTCCTCTCCTTGTTCAGGCTTCGGCGTTCGTCGTCACCGGCCTTCTAGCCACTGCCGCTCCTCATCTCATCATTCCATTTGTTTTGTCTTGTTTATTACACACACCTGGTTCATATCCCCTCATCAGTACCTGTATAAGTGTTCCCTCTGCCCCCTTTGTATCGCTGGGTTATTTTCACCCGTGTGCATCGTTGTTTTTCCAGTGCGCCTGTTTTCCGCACTGAAGTGTTTGATGCATTGCTGCGTACTACTGCGTTCGGAATAAACCTTTTATTCTGTGATTTGCACTCCTTCAAATCAGACATCACATGGCTACTCTTCTTCTGTGGCTTAACCCAAAGAGAGAAGGTCACAAGTGTTTCCCTAAAAGCTGTCTGGGTTTAAACAGCTTCTATTGACGGCCGGCCTCCCAACAACCTGCCCGCTTGACCCTATCCCCTCCAGACCATTTCCGGAGACCTTCTCCCTTACCTCACCTCGCTCATTAACTCATCCTTGACCGCTGGCTATGTCCCTTCCGTCTTCAAGAGGGCGAGAGTTGCACCCCTACACTCGATCCCTCCGATGTCAACAACTACAGACCAGTATCCCTTCTTTCTTTTCTCTCCAAAACTCTTGAGCGTGCCGTCTCTAGCCAACTCTCCTGCTATCTCTCTCAGAATGACCTTCTTGATCCAAACCAGTCAGGTTTCAAGACTGGTCATTCAACTGAGACTGCTCTTCTCTCCGCACTGCTAAAGCTAACTCTCTCTCCTCTGCTCTTATCCTTCTAGACCTATCTGCATCCTTTGATACTGTGAACCATCAGATCCTCCTCTCCACCCTCTCCGAGTTGGGCATCTCCGGCGCTGCTCACTCTTGGATTGTGTCCTCCTCCCAGAGTGCAAAGAACCTTGGTGTGACCCTGGACAACACCCTGTCGTTCTCTGCTAACATCAAAGCGGTGACCCGATCCTGCAGGTTCATGCTCTACAACATTCGCAGAGTACGACCCTACCTTACATAGAAAGCGGCACAGGTCCTAATCCAGGCACTTGTCATCTCCCGTCTGGATTACTGCAACTCGCTGTTGGCTGGGCTCCCTGCCTGTGCCATTAAACCCCTGCAATTTATCCAGAACGCTGCAGCCCGTCTGGTGTTCAACCTTCCCAAGTTCTCTCACGTCACCCCGCTCCTCCGCACACTCCACTGGCTTCCAGTTGAAGTTCGCATCTACTACAAAACCATGGTGCTTGCCTACGGAGCTGTGAGGGGAACGGCACCTCCTTACCTTCAGGCTCTGATCCTACACCCAAACGAGGGCACTACGTTCATCCACCTCTGGCCTGCTAGCCCCCCTACCTCTACGGAAGCACAGTTCCCGCTCAGCCCAGTCAAAGCTATTCGCTGTTCTGGCACCCCAATGGTGGAACAAGCTCCCCCACGACGCCAGGACAGCGGAGTCACTGACCACCTTCCGGAGACACTTGAAACCCTACCTCTTTAAGGAATACCTGGAATAGTATAATAGTAATCCTTCTACCCCCCCTTTACTACCACTGTCTTTTGTCTAAACTAACACCTGACTTATTTCACCTGCTAGCACTGACTTGTTTAAAGAAATGTACTTATTGTGATCGAGATGTAGTTGTCCCTGATTGCACTGACTTTGCTCACAGCTGCTTGTTTGAAGAAGTGTACTTACTGTGATCAAGATGTGGTTGTCCCACTGGCTATCCTAAGTTGAATGCACCAATTTGTAAGTCGCTCTGGATAAGAGCGTCTGCTAAATGACCTAAAAGTAAATGTAAATGTATTGTACAGAAAGTAAATAGCTTAATCAATTGATAGTGACAGAATTAGATTACTTCCCAAGCAATGTCATTTTTGTCTCCTCGGCTATAGAAGGTTGTAGCTCAGCCTCGAAATGTCAAAGAAACTAAACAATGATATGCATCGGAGTCACGTCTTTTCCCGGATATTTTACAGCTTGTTTCTAGCATAAAGCATTGCGGACCAAAGTGCTGTTAAATATCACTTTATATAATCGGATCTGTGTTATTTTCTTCAAAATTTCAAGCTAACAATGAGTAGGCCTGTGCTTTTTGCCATTTTCTTTCATAAAAATTAGGCCTATGGCATACCCTCTCATAAACCCTCAATTCGAGTCCTGGTTTTAACTTAACAGCCCTTCACTGACACAGAGGTAGGCTATTTAAAGAGTGCATGGTGGGTGGAGGAATTGGCTGACAAATCTTCAGAAAGTATTCATACCCCTTGACTTATTCCACATTTTGTTGTTTTGTTACAGCCTGAATTCAAGATGGATTAAATATATTTTTTTCTCACCCATCTACACACAATACCCCATAATGACAAAGTGAAAACATGGTTTTAGAAATATTTGCAAAGTTATTGATAATAAAAAAAACAGAAATGTTAGAATCACCTTTGGCAGTGATTTATAGCTGTGAGTCTTTCTGGGTAAGAGCTTTTCACACCTGGATTGTCCAATATTTGCCCATTTTAATCTTTCAAAATTCTTCAAGCTCTATCAGATTGGTTGTTGATAATTTCTAGACAACCATTTTCAAGTCTTGCCATAGATTTTCAAGCAGATTTAAGTCTAAACTGTACCTCAGCCACTCAGGAACATTCACTGTCTTCTTGGTAAGCAAATCTAGTGTCGATTTGGCCTTGAGTTTTAGGTTATTGTCCTGCTGAAAGGTGAATTCATCTCCCAGTGTCTGGTGGAAAGCAGACTGAACCAGGTTTTCCTCTAGGATTTTGCCTGCGCTTAGCTCCATTCCAGTTTTTTTTATCCTGAAAAGCTCCCCACTCCTTAACGATTACAAGCATACCCATAACATGATGCAGCCACCACTATGCTTGAAAATATGGAGAGTGGTACTCAGTAATGTGTTGTATTGGATTTGCCCCAAACCATAACACTTTGTATTCAGGACAAAAAGTCAATTGCTTTTGTGCCTTTTTGCAAACAGGATGCATGTTTTGGAATATTTTTATTCTGTAAAGGCTTCCTTCTTTTCGCTCTGTCAATTTAGGTTAGTATTTTGGAGTAACTACAATGTTTCTATCACAGCCATTAAATTCTTTAACTGTTTTTTAAAGTCACTATTGGCCTCTTGGTGAAATCCCTAAGCAGTTTCCATCCTCTCCGGTAACTGAGTTTGGAAGGATGTCTATCTTTGTAGTGACTGGGTGTATTGATACACCATCCAAAGTGAAATTAATAACTTCACCATGCTCAAAGGGATATTATATGTCCTTCTTTGCGAGGCATTGGAAAACCTCCCTGGTCTTTGTGGTTGAATCTGTTTGAAATTCACTGCTCGACTGAGGGACCTCACAGATAATTGCATGTGTGGGGTACAGTGATGAGGTAGTCATTAAAAAATCATGTTAAACACTATTATTGCACACAGACTGAGTCCATGCATCTTATTATGTGACTTGTTAAGCAGATGTTTATTCCTGAACTTATTTAGGCTTGCCATAACAAAGGAGTTGAATACTGATTTTAATTTGTAAAAAACATAATTCCACTTAGACATTATGGGTTATTGTGTGTAGGCCAGTGATACAAAATCAAGTGGGGAGTTGTAATCTATAAATTACCTCGTTGACCCTCCGGAGGACCTTGAACGGCCCCACAAACCAGAGACACAGCTTCTTACAGGGCAGGCGGAGCGGGAGGTTCCTTGTGGAAAGCCAGACGCGATCACAAGGATGGAACACGGGAGCCTCTCTGCGGTGGCGAACCGCCTGTTCTTTCTGACGGCAGACGGTGCGCTGGAGTCTCACGTGGGCAACGTTCCATACGACTTCTGCGCGCCTGAACCACTCGTCCACTGCAGGAGCTTCGGTCTGGCTCAGAGTCCACGGGTCCAGGGTCGGCTTATAACCCAGAACATACTGGAAGGGAGTGTTGCAAGGAATTCTGGGCGTATTCAGCCCAGGGAAAGAATCGTGCCCACTCCCCCTGCCGGTCCTGCCAGTGACTCCTCAGGAACCTCCCCAGCTCCTGGTTCATCCTCTCCACCTGCCCGTTAGATTGAGGCCGGTACCCGGAAGTGAGGCTGACTGTGACCCCCAGCTTCTCCGTTGTCACACCCTGATCTGTTTCACCGGTCTCTGTGCTTGTCTCCACCCACCACCAGGTGTCTCCCATTTTCCCCCATTTATTCTTCCTGCGTTTTCTGTTTGTCTGTTGTCGGTTCGTCTTGTCCCGTCAAGTCCTACCAGTGTGTTTCCAGTGCTCTAGTTTTTGTTTTTCCTATTCTTCCCAGTTCTGACCTTTCTGCCTGTCCTGACCCTGATCCTGCCTGCCGTCCTGTACCTGCCTGACTCTGATTTGGATTCCGACTCTTTACCTGCCTTGACTTACCTTTTGCCTGCCCCTTGTTCAGTAATAAACTCTGAGACTCATACTATCCGTCTCCTTTGTCTGCATCTGTGTCTTAGCCTGAGCCGTGATACCCATGAAAGCCTTCCATACACGTGGGGGACATGATCGGAGACTATATCCTCCGGAAGACCATAGTGCTGGAAGACCTGCTGGACCCAGTGCCTCAGCGACCTGGAGAGCAGTAGGGAGACCAGAGAGAGGGATGAAATGGCTTTTTGGATTTTTAGAATCTGTCCACAACCACCAAAGGAGGAGGGGAGATCAGTGACAAAATCAATGGCCAGATGAGACCAGGGACGCTGAGGCACGGGAAGAGGAATGAGTTTACCTGCTGGAGCGTGCCAGGGAGATTTAGACTGAATATGTTGACGTAGTGTGCCCACGTCCTGCGCCAAAGTGGGCCACCAGTATTTCTCAGAAAGGGATTGAGTGGTTCGGGTGATACCTGGGTGTCCAGTGGCGAGGGATGTGTGTGCCCAGGTCAGCAACCGATATCTGACCCCCGTGGGGAAGTAGATGCGCTCCGGAGGGCAGGTGGCAGGAGTGGGTTCCCTCTCCAGAGCCTGGCGGATGTCCACATCTACGTCCCAAAACACGGGGCCAACGATACGGGAGGACCGATTTGATGGGCTGGCGGACACTCACAATGCCCTCCACCGACGTGGAACCACAGGGTGCGGGAAAGCAGGTCCTCCGACATCCTGATCCCCAGGCGGTAATCCTCCTCTCTGACCAGGAGATGGTGGGATTATGGAGTTGGAGCCACGGGAGGCCAAGGATGACTTTGTGCACGGGTGCGGAGGTGATGAGGTGCGTGAGGGTGAGTGGAGCTGTGATGTGCATAATAGTGCCGTATCCCAATGGTCGCATATCCAAAAGCTTGGACTGGAAATGGAGAGGAGAGCAGGTATGAGGTGATGTGCAGGGAGGAGGCAAGGGCCTGGTCAATGAAAATTCCCTGCGGCACCGGAATCCACTAGAGCTGTAGAAACAATAGATGAGGGACAGCCAGCTAGTGAAATCGATACTAAAAACGATTTGGTGGAAAGTGATGATGGATTACTCACGCCTAACCCAGGAGACAGATGATCACAGGGCCTTCCCTCTGCTCTCGTGGATTCTGGGTTGGGACGTACCGGACACCGTTGAAGCTGGTGCCCCTCCTGACCACAATGACGGTGCCGCACAGCCACGGGGAGGCGTGTGTCCCCTACCTCCATGGGTTCAGGCTCTGACTCAGAACGGTCAACGAAGGAGGGAGAGAGACTATGGGGGTTCCGACGCTCCCGAAGAAGGTTATCCCGACGGATGGCTATCGCGATGAATGTGTCCAAGGTTAGATTGTCGTCTCGGCACGCCAACTCCGTCAAGCGGTACCGCAGCGCCAAGTCTAGTCAAGCCTAGTCAATGTAGTCAATCCTCTGAATAGGGTGCAGAGTGCCGGCTCTGCTCCATCTGCTGGATGCTGCCACTGTTCGAAAGGTGAGCGAGGAACGCCGCCATTGTCTGGCCATCCTGCCGTGGGCGCTCACCCCCCTCTCTGCCCTCCGGTGGATGGTCGAAGACCCCCCTGAACAGAGCCAGGATTCCCAGCTCCTCCTCATCCATAGCTGTCCGAAGTTGTGCCAGCTGGTCGTGGTGTTGGAGAAGTAGGTGTCTGGGAGATGTCCTGATTTATCTGCTGCTTCCATTTGTTGAGGCAGTATTCTGTAACGTCGACGCAGGGAGTCAGGAAGCAGTAAGCCGTTTAGATTAATAATAATTAACATTGAAAGGAACAAAACAAGAGAAACGTCTGACAAGGAAAACATAACCAATACCTGAAGAATGATAATAATATGCCATTTAGCAGACGCTTTTATCCAAAGCGACTTACAGTCATGTGTGCATACTTATTTTTTTTTTTATTGTGTATGGGTGGTCCCGGGGATCGAACCCACTACCTTGGCGTTACAAGCGCCGTGCTCTACCAGCTGAGCTACAGAGGACCACATAAAGGGGGAGTAATCAGGGTAGTGATGGAGTCCAGTTGTGCGTAATGGGTTGCCAGGACCGGTGACGTCGAGCGAGGAGTAGACGTGACACATACGCACAAAAAAGTTTATTTCTCTTACATTTTGTGCACAAATTTGTTTACATCCCTGTCAGTGAGCGTTTCTCATTTTGTCAAGAAGCTGATTTTAAACAGCATGATCATTACACAGGTGCACCTTGTGCTAGGGACAATATAAGGCCACTCTAAAATGTGCAGTTTTGGCACACAACAACACAATGCCACAGAGGTCTCAAGTTTTGAGGGAGTGTGCAATTGGCATGCTGACTGCAGGTTCGTCCACCAGAGCTGTTGCCAGAGAATTTAATGTTCATTTCTCTACCATAAGCCACCTCCAACGTCCAACCGGCCTCAAAACCGCAGACTACGTGTAACCACGCCAGCCCTGGACTTCCACATCTGGCTTCTTCGCCTGCGGGATTGTCTGAGACCAGCCACCTGGACAGCTGATGAAACTGTGTGTTTGCACAACCGAATAATTTCTGCACAAACTGTCAGAAACCGTCTCAGGGAAGCTCATCTGCGTGCCCGTCGTCCTCACCAGGGTATTGACCTGACTTCAGTTCGGCGTCGTAACCGACTTAAGTGGGCAAATGCTCACTTTCGATGGCCACTGGCATGCTGGAGAAGTGTGCTCTTCATGGATGAATCCCGATTTCAACTGTACCGGGCAGATGGCAGACGGCGTGTATGGTGTCGTGTGTACGAGCGGTTTGCTGATGGTGACGTTGTGAACAGTTTGACCCATGGTGGCGGTGGGGTTATTGTATGGACAACGAACATAATTGCATTTTATGGATGGCAATTTGAATGCGCAGAGCTACTGTGACGAGATCCTGAGGCCCATTGTCATGCCATTCATCTGCCACCATCACCTCATGTTTCAGCATGATAATGCATGGCCCCATGTTGCAAGGATCTGTACAGAATTCCTGGAAGCTGTCCCAGTTCTTTCATGGCAAGCATCTCACCAGACATGTTACCCATTGAACATGTTTGGGATGCTCTGGATCGACGTGTACGACAGCGTGTTCCAGTTCCCGCCAATATCCAGCAACTTTACACAGCCATTGAAGAGGAGTGGGACAACATTCCACAGGCCACAAACAACAGCCTGATCGACTCTATGCGAAGGAGATGTGTCGCGCTGCATGTTGCGTTTTTATATTTTTGTTCGGTGTAAAATGAAGACTGTTTAAATGAATTAAGCTTACTCGACTTTGCCTACTTTCAGCACCATGAGCTGTCCATTGTGCGCGACTGCTGCTTCAAGTTTCAGCACCACAATGTACAGTAAGTTACTCGAATCTGGCTTATTGTGAGGTCAAGAACTCTGATAAAGACATAATGGGAAAGAAACATTTGTTTTTTTTATCAAATCAAATATAGTTGACCTCCAGTCCTCCTCCTCATCTCAGCGCTCTCTTTTTCAAACTGAACAGAACAGGCTATAGGCTACGCACACAATATATTGAATTTTTTGGGACTAGACCTAATCAAAAATGTATTTTCGGAAGAATTCTATGACTCTCCTCCTGAACTGCAAAGTAGGCAGCACCAAAAAAAATTTTTAATCAGCAATAGCAGTGCAGGCTGGGGCTCAGGGTGGGAATATCCAATGTGTAATGTAGACTAGTTTTATTTACACCATCCCAACAGCTATCTTAGAAATGTACGTTTGTTCTGCGCTTCTCCCAGCATGCACTTCATAGCCACGGGATTATTTGAATTGAGACCACACTCAATAGCTAATTGATATTGCGTGCCCAGCATAGAATCAGGAACAAAACATTAGGAACACCTGCTCTTTCCATGACATGGACTGACCAGGTGAATCCATCATCCCTTAATGAGGACATAGAGTAGTATTCAAAGTGCTCTTAGGGTTCTCAAAGTAGGGTACTGCAGGGGGTCCGCGGCCAGATCTCAAAATATATAAATTGTTTCCATGACATGGACTGACCAGTGAATCCAGGTGAAAGCTATAATCCTTTATTCACCTGTTAAGTCCACTTCAATCAGAGTAGATGAAGGGGAGGAGACAGGTTAAAGAAGGATTTGTAAGCCTTGAGACAATTGAGACATGGATTGTGAATATGTGCCATTCAGAGGGTGAATGGGAAAGACAAAAGATTGAAGTGCCTTTTGAACAGGGTATGGTAGTAGATGCCAGGTGCACCGGTTTGAGTGTGTCAAGAACTGCAACGCTGCTGGGTTTTTCACGCTCAACAGTTTCCCGTGTATCAAGAATGGTCCACCAGCCAAACGACATCCAGCCAACTTGACACAACTGTGGGAAGCATTGGCGTCAACATGGGTCAGCATCCCTGTGGAACGCTTTCAACAGCTTGTAGAGTCCATGCCTCAATGAATTGAGGCTGTTCTGAATGCAAACTTAGGAAACAAGCGTTTTAATTAAAACTTTCAAGTGATATCCTCTGGGTCCACACTGTACATTCTGTTGTATATGTCTGTTACCCAAAATAAATTCAATTCAAAAGGTTGTGCAACGCAATATTAGGGAGGTGTTCCTAATGTTTTGTACACTCAGTGTATAACCTAATAAGCCATTAATTATAAAACACTGGGAGATATTGACATTTCGTCAATTACACATTTCATCAAATTATAAATTACATGATCCTCCCCTGGACTAGGTTAAAAATATATACTAAACCAGGGGTGTCAAACGTACGGCCTGCGGGCCGGATCAGGCCCGCAAACGGGTTTAATCCGGCCCGCGAGATGATTTAAAAAAAATATATATATATATTTTGTAAAATATAAAAATGCGCTGCAATTTTTCAATAAAATAAACTGCTGTTCCAATTGCGTCCACTGGATGGCGCAATAGCAATTGTGTTAAGCAAGCAAACTGTTTATATCTGGGCAGAGCAAGTAGGTCAAGCACGTGCAGCCAATGAGCTACTTTGTTTTGCCCGCGATATTTATTAAGGCTTCTACTTTTAACATTATGTGCTTTGGCACCCTCATTGCCCCAATATGTCTCTGTCAAAAAAGAGAAAAGTGGACGCAGAGTGCAGAGTGTTCCAAGAAAAATGGTCATCCTATTTAATCACGGAATTGAATGGGAAAGCTGTATGTTTGGTGTGTTCAGAGCATGTTGCAGTGCTGAAAGAATATAACCTTCGTCGCCACTATGTGAGTCTTCATGCCGACAAATATGACAACTTTCAAGGACAGCGGAGATGAGAGAAGGTGAATGAACTGTTGGCGGGTCTGAAGAAACAGCAGTCTATGTTTACTCACAGCCGAGACATCAGTGACGCTGCAGTGAAAGCTAGCTACCTCATTGCTAATGAAATCGCAGTGGCTTCAAAACCATTTAGTGAGGGTGAATTTGTAAAAACATGCATGATGAAGGCAGCGGAGATTGTGTGCCCTGAAAAGCGGCAGGCTTTTGCAAATATCAGCCTGACAAGAAACACAGTTGCAGACAGGATTTCCGATCTTTCAGTGGATTTGGACAGCCAGTTGAAGCAAAAAGTAAAGTCATTTATTGCGTTTTCGGTTGCAATTGATGAAAGCACGGACATTACAGATGTTGCACAACTGGCCATTTTTTCATCCGCGGAGTTGATGACACATTGACCGTCACCCGAGGAGTTCGTGGAGTTGGTGCCGATGACAGATACAACGACAGCAGCTGATATTTTTACCGCACTTTCGTCGGCGCGCTGGACAGGGTCGGAGTGGACTGGTCCCGCGCTGTCAGCCTGGCTACAGATGGTGCGCCCTCAATGATCGGGAAAAAAGCAGGCGTTGTGACAAAGTTCAGAGAGAAAGTGCAATCTGCAAATGGAGGACGTGACTTTTTGACTTTTCACTGTATTTTGCACCAGGAGGCTTTGTGTTGCAAGTCATTAAAGATGGATAACGTCATGAAGGTGGTCATCCAAACTGTTAATTTCATCCGATCCAGAAGCCTGAATCACCGTCAGTTTGACAGCCTTCTCAGAGAGAAAGACCACATCTATGGCCTGCCATACCACACTGAGGTAAGATGGTTAAGCCGAGGTGCTGTGCTGAGGCGTTTCTTTGATTTACGAGAAGAAATTGAACAGTTCATGGAAGAAAAGGGCAAACCAGTGTTAGAATTTCATTCTGCAGAATGGATGCCGGACCTTGCATTTATGGTGGATGTTACAGAGCACCTGAATAACTTGAACAAACAGCTGCAAGGGCGCA
The DNA here is from genome assembly GCF_020615455.1 of Coregonus clupeaformis. Taxonomy (NCBI): domain Eukaryota; kingdom Metazoa; phylum Chordata; class Actinopteri; order Salmoniformes; family Salmonidae; genus Coregonus; species Coregonus clupeaformis. The sequence continues at coordinate 350,232 of NW_025533755.1, read as the reverse complement.
ACAAAGTTGTCACGCAGTATTATGACAGCATACGTTCTTTCAAGTTGAAGCTGTCATTGTGGGAGACGCAACTTGCCGGTGGTGATGCAGCTCACTTCCCCTGTCTGAAAAATGTGTGCGCGACCCAACATGTGGCAGACATGAAGCGGTTCAAAGATAAAATAACGGGACTGTTACGGGAGTTTGAGCAACGCTTTCAGATTTATGTTTATATGTTTTTATGTTGATGTGCTATTGTTTTTAATTGATTTTATTTTATTTGTATATTTAACCTATTCTTGACTCTGTGGTTCTTGCACTTGTTTGGGGAACAGGATTTCATAATTTTTATCTACATTTCTGCCTGAGAAATGACACCCTGATATAGTTCTGTGATCTGTGATATACTTATGTGAATCACTGAGGCATTGTGTGTTTGTGTGTTCTTTGTCCTCAGAACTTTCAAATAACTTGAGGTGTTTTATGATTAATAGTGATGTTGTGCTTTTGGACACTGTCCTCAGGCTCCAGCTTTATGTGTATATGTTTTTATGTTGATGTGCTATTGTTTTTAATTGATTTTATTTTATTTGTATATTTAACCTATTCTTGACTCTGTGGTTCTTGCACTTGTTTGGGGAACAGGATTTCATTATTTTTATCTACATTTCTGCCTGAGAAATGACACCCTGATATAGTTCTGTGATTTTCTTTAGAATTTCTTTAGAATTTTCAAATAAACTTGCCGTGTTTTATGATTAATAGTGATGTTGTGCTTGTACTATTTTGGACACACTGTCCTCAGGCTCCAGCTTTATGTTGTATGTTGATCGTATTAAAACAAAGAAAACAATCTGAAGTTGTTGTTTTTAAGTTATATATATACCATGATTTTTCGGGTCCGGCCCACTTGGGAATAGATTTTCCTCCATGTGGCCCCTGAGCTAAAATGAGTTTGACACCCCTGTACTAAACCTCACTCTTGACTGAAATTGAAAAAGCATGACCCTCCCCCATTTTCCTCCAGGTATCCATTCTGTCCATTTTGATCCATCCCTTATTCATGAAACACTAGTTTAAAATGTTAGAGCAGCTGTTATTTTGTTTTACCTTACTCAGGACGTGAACTCCATGATTTTATAAGATATCACAACATTTACATTACATTTTAGTCATTTAGCAGACGCTACTGGCCCCCCGTGGGAATCGAACCCACAACCCTGGCGTTGCAAACGCCATGCTCTATCAACTGAGCTACATCCCTGCCGGCCATTCCCTCCCCTACCCTGGACGACGCTGGGCCAATTGTGCACAACGTGATGCCAATGCTCTTCCTCTATCCGGCTGTTTATTTTTAGACGAACCACGAGTCTCTCCTGTAGACCATAGAATAAACAACATCATCTAGATTAATAGAATCTAGCCCATGAGAATGAATAGAAAAATATTATATAATCCAGGATAATTAATAGAATCATATAATCTAGTCCATGAGAATGAATAGAATAATCTAATCCATGAGATTGAATAGAATCATAGAATCTAGTCCATGAGAATGAATATAATAATAGAATCTAATCCATGAGAATTAATAGAATAATAGAATCTAATCCATGAGAATGAATAGAATAATAGAATCTAATCCATGAAAATGAATAGAATAATAGAATCTAATCCATGAGAATGAATAGAATAATAGAATCTAATCCATGAGAATGAATATAATAATATAATCTAATCCATGAGAATGAATAGAATAATAGAATCTAATCCATGAGAATGAATAGAATAATAGAATCTAATCCATGAGAATAGATGATATTCCTATGTTTTCTCTCCTCCCACAAGGATGCCCACAACAGCACCACCAGGAGTAGGTAACCTTAGTCCAGCCCAGACAGTATCTAACTTGGTTTAACCTGACCTGTAACCTTAGTCCAGCCCAGACAGTATCTAACCTGGTTTAACCTGACCTGTAGCCTTAGTCCAGCCCAGACAGTATCTAACCTGGTTTAACCTGACCTGTAGCCTTAGTCCAGCCCAGACAGTATCTAACCTGGTTTAACCTGACCTGTAACCTTAGTCCAGCCCAGACAGTATCTAACCTGGTTTAACCTGACCTGTAACCTTAGTCCAGCCCAGACAGAATCTAACCTGGTTTAACCTGACCTGTAACTTTAGTCCAGCCCAGACAGTATCTAACCTGGTTTAACCTGACCTGTAACCTTAGTCCAGCCCAGACAGTATCTAACCTGGTTTAACCTGACCTGTAACCTTAGTCCAGCCCAGACAGTATCTAACCTGGTTTAACCTGACCTGTAGCCTTAGTCCAGCCCAGACAGTATCTAACCTGGTTTAACCTGACCTGTAGCCTTAGTCCAGCCCAGACAGTATCTAACCTGGTTTAACCTGACCTGTAACCTTAGTCCAGCCCAGACAGTATCTAACCTGGTTTAACCTGACCTGTAGCCTTAGTCCAGCCCAGACAGTATCTAACCTGGTTTAACCTGACCTGTAACCTTAGTCCAGCCCAGACAGTATCTAACCTGGTTTAACCTGACCTTTAGCCTTAGTCCAGCCCAGACAGTATCTAACCTGGTTTAACCTGACCTGTAACCTTAGTCCAGCCCAGACAGTATCTAACCTGGTTTAACCTGACCTGTAACCTTAGTCCAGCCCAGACAGTATCTAACCTGGTTTAACCTGACCTGTAACCTTAGTCCAGCCCAGACAGTATCTAACCTGGTTTAACCTGACCTGTAACCTTAGTCCAGCCCAGACAGTATCTAACCTGGTTTAACCTGACCTGTAGCCTTAGTCCAGCCCAGACAGTATCTAACCTGGTTTAACCTGACCTGTAACCTTAGTCCAGCCCAGACAGTATCTAACCTGGTTTAACCTGACCTTTAGCCTTAGTCCAGCCCAGACAGTATCTAACCTGGTTTAACCTGACCTGTAACCTTAGTCCAGCCCAGACAGTATCTAACCTGGTTTAACCTGACCTGTAGCCTTAGTCCAGCCCAGACAGTATCTAACCTGGTTTAACCTGACCTGTAGCCTTAGTCCAGCCCAGACAGTATCTAACCTGGTTTAACCTGACCTGTAGCCTTAGTCCAGCCCAGACAGTATCTAACCTGGTTTAACCTGACCTGTAGCCTTAGTCCAGCCCAGACAGTATCTAACCTGGTTTAACCTGACCTGTAGCCTTAGTCCAGCCCAGACAGTATCTAACCTGGTTTAACCTGACCTGTAGCCTTAGTCCAGCCCAGACAGTATCTAACCTGGTTTAACCTGACCTGTAGCCTTAGTCCAGCCCAGACAGTATCTAACCTGGTTTAACCTGACCTGTAGCCTTAGTCCAGCCCAGACAGTATCTAACCTGGTTTAACCTGACCTGTAGCCTTAGTCCAGCCCAGACAGTATCTAACCTGGTTTAACCTGACCTGTAGCCTTAGTCCAGCCCAGACAGTATCTAACCTGGTTTAACCTGTCTGACCAGGTCATCCTCTCTCTCTCACTAGTCCCATGAGCAGTAACCCAACGGTAACGCTGCCAGTCAGGACAGACAATAAGTCACTGATGGTGTGGTGAGGGTGGTAGACCTAAGGATTATGTCATATTTTACAAGGAGAATGAACATGATTGTTTTATTTTTAATTTTCAAAAGACTGGATGTTTACAGAGAAGAAACAGTGGCCTGAATTCAGAACCAGGTCCGCTGTGTGTGGAAAGGGGGGTGGAGAGGAGGGACCATGGCCATCACTGGTCCTCCCCTCCGGTCTGTTACCATGACAACAGCCATGGGATGGGGAGCAGCATGCGGAGGGAGGAGAGGAGATCAGTACAGGTGTTGATGGGGTTTGCGCATCGCTCTAGACATCCTTGCTGTGATGACTGTAGTGTGCTGGGCATGGATGGCAGCTGCCAGAACACCTACGCAAATCTCACCATAGTTTCCCATGTATTCAGTAACCTTGCTTTTCAAAATACGGTGTATGATTTACGGTGGAAATAATTACCAACAACCAAAACGGCACTATGGTGCATCACTCGGGATCCATACAGTCCTTCAAGCAGCAAAACGGTTAGTAGTTATGAGTATGAGTTAGTTTTCCGCTTTGATTAGTCGTGTTACTTTTTAATGTGATGGTTGAAGTGGACTTTTTAATACCTCGTTTTGGGAATTCTGTTTTTTGGGGAATTGACGAGCCGTCACGAGCTTGCGCCTCTGCTTCATTGCCCACGTGCGACGATAACAGGGTCGCCCTGGAACGCGTGGTCCTGGCCTTTCTGTAGTCTGAAATTACGTACGGGTATTTTTCAATTCGTTGTCATTTACCATTGAAGTGAAATGAATTGACTTTTGATGAACAATCACATTTCTATCTATGCAACATGGTATTGATGAGGCAGGCTAAATAAGGCCAAATATTAGCCTTTTTTTTTTTATTCTGCGCCCATAAATCAGATGCATTGATCGGTAGTTTAACACTTTTCATTGATCCGACTTTGGTTGTATGCAAACACTTAACATTTGACCAGCCTTATTTAAGGGATTTGTCAGTGGAGAAAGTAAGGCCAAACCCTGTTCAAACAAACTTATTTGTGTTAGGCTGTTAATATAAACATTTCCCAGGAAAATGGGATTCATTTCAAGAAGTGCTGAATTGCAGTTTTAAAATTGGCACATAAATATCTTGCATCACCAAAAAAACATGGGCAGGCTATTTCCCATCAAGGTAAAGTGCGCATGCCAAATGGCACTCTCTTCCTTATATAGTGCACTACCTGGGTCTAGGCAGGTAGCGTAGTGGTTATTGGTGTTGAGCCAATAACCGAAAGGGCACTGGTTCGAGTCCCCGAGCCAACTACAGTGAGGGGAAAAAAGTATTTGATCCCCTGCTGATTTTGTACGTTTGCCCACTGACAAAGAAATGATCAGTCTATAATTTTAACGGTAGGTTTATTTGAACAGTGAGAGACAGAATAACAACAAAAAAATCCAGAAAAATGCATGTCAAAAATGTTATAAATTGATTTGCATTTTAATGAGGGAAATAAGTATTTGACCCCCTCTCAATCAGAAAGATTTCTGGCTCCCAGGTGTCTTTTATACAGGGAACGAGCTGAGATTAGGAGCACACTCTTAAAGGGAGTGCTCCTAATCTCAGCTTGTTACCTGTATAAAAGACACCTGTCCACAGAAGCAATCAATCAATCAGATTCCAAACTCTCCACCATGGCCAAGACCAAAGAGCTATCCAAGGATGTCAGGGACAAGATTGTAGACCTATACAAGGCTGGAATGGGCTACAAGACCATCGCCAAGCAGCTTGGTGAGAAGGTGACAACAGTTGGTACGATTATTCGCAAATGGAAGAAACACAAAATAACTGTCAATCTCCCTCGGCCTGGGGCTCCATGCAAGATCTCACCTTGTGGAGTTGCAATGATCATGAGAACGGTGAGGAATCAGCCCAGAACTACACGGGAGGATCTTGTCAATGATCTCAAGGCAGTTGGGACCATAGACACCAAGAAAACAATTGGTAACACACTACACCGTGAAGGACTGAAATCCTGCAGCACCCGCAAGGTCCCCCTGCTCAAGAAAGCACATATACAGGGCCTTCTGAAGTTTGCCAATGAACATCTGAATGATTCAGAGGAGAACTGGGTGAAAGTGTTGTGGTCAGATGAGACCAAAATCGAGCTCTTTAGTATCAACTCAACTCGCCGTGTTTGGAGGAGGAGGAATGCTGCCTATGACCCCAAGAACGCCATCCCCACCGTCAAACATGGAGGTGGAAACATTATGCTTTGGGGGTGTTTTTCTGCTAAGGGGACAGGACAACTTCACCGCATCAAAGGGACGATGGACGGGGCCATGTACAGTCAAATCTTGGGTGAGAACCTCCTTCCCTCAGCCAGGGCATTGAAAATGGGTCGTGGATGGGTATTCCAGCATGACAATGACCCAAAACACATGGACAAGGCAACAAAGGAGTGGCTCAAGAAGAAGCACATTAAGGTCCTGGAGTGGCCTAGCCAGGCTCCAGACCTTAATCCCATAGAAAATCTGTGGCGGGAGCTGAAGGTTCGAGTTGCCAAACGTCAGCCTCGAAACCTTACTGACTTGGAGAAGATCTGCAAAGAGGACTGGAACAAAATTCCTCTGGAGATGTGTGCAAACCTGGTGGCCAACTACAAGAAACGTCTGACCTCTGTGATTGCCAACAAGAGTTTTGCCACCAAGTACTAAGTCATGTTTTGCAGAGGGGTCAAATACTTATTTCCCTCATTAAAATACAAATCAATTTATAACATTTTTGACATGCGTTTTTCTGGATTTTGTTGTTATTCTGTCTCTCACTGTTCAAATAAACCTACCATTAAAATTATAGACTGATCATGTCTTTGTCAGTGGGCAAACGTACAAAATCAGCAGGGGATCAAATACTTTTTTCCCTCACTGTTGGTGAAAAATCTGTTGACGTGCCCTTGCGCAAGGCACTTAACCCTAATTGTTCCTGTAAATCGCTCTGGATAAGAGCATCTGCTAAATGACTCAAATGTAGAGCCTTATGGGGGAATTTGAGACGCATGCCGGAGATTTCCCGCTCTACACTCTCTGTGATAATTCAGAGACAATACCTCGAGTGGTGCTCCTGCTAATTCCACACACAGCATTTTATCATCCACAGGCATCAATTGGCACCCTGTTCACCCATAAGGCTCTGGTCAAATGTAGTGTACTATATAGGGAATAGGACGTCGCTGAGGGAATCTCTGTCCTCCTCTAAATATAATGTAATATGAGAGGCAGTGTTAGCCTCCAGCAACCCTCCTTTTCATGACTGTCAGTGTCCTATCGGCAGGTAGCTTAGTGGTTAAGAGCGTTGTGCCAGTAACCCGAAAGGTCGCTGGTTCTAATCCCCGAGCCGACCTAGGTGAAAAATCTGTCGGTGCCCTTGAGCAAGGCACTTAACCCTAATTGCTCTGGATAAGAGCGTCTGCTAAATGACCAAAAAAAAATCATTTGACCATGTTTAAGAGTGGAGACTGCCAAAAAATAGTCTTGATAAAGCTTGTGCTATAAAACATATATATAAAACATGACACAGATTACTGGGAGACTGGTACAGAACATAATAGTATGAGTTTCAACATTTGACCATGTTTTGGAATTAGCCTGGGTTCCAAAGGTATATGGTTCATTTACACATTGTCAAACAATGGTGAAACAGAGCACATCAGTTTGGATTCCGGGCTAGTTTAGGAGGAAGTAGGCCTTGTCCGAGCCAGAATGGTCCGTAGGGTAGAAGCCTATGTCCTGTTTCCGTAGCGTGAGGTAGTTTGATGTACAAGTACACCCACTGGACAAGACACTAGTCTATTGCAGGGCCTTGGAGTGGGAACTGTGGTAGATGTCTTTCTTCATAGAGCTTGTACCACAAAGACACAGTACAAGAAACCCAGTGGGCAAATCTGGTTGAACTGGCATCATTACAACCAGTAAAGGGTTGATTTGAAGTCATGACGTTATCATGACCAGTTTTGACCCACAGGTAAACATGAAGAGACAGATGATGGGCCCTTCAGAGCCCACGTAATGTGTTTCGTTTCCAGTCTTGTGCTACCCCTCTTTTGCAATGTTCACACATCCGGTCTTCTGTCAAACCGAAGTTAGATTCATCACACTGTCTGACTAGCTGATCTTGCACTTCATGCCGGATCGCCTCGTTGCATAGTGAAATATGGGCAATTTATGGCACATTTGGCCCTTTCAGTGAGCGGTGGTTAATGCACATCCACATAGCTAGGAATATTGATCGACTCATTCATCTACCTCTTCCCCTCTCCTGACTGGTTTAAGTCCCAAAGGCACCCTATTCCCTACGTAGTGCACTACCTTTGACTAGAGCCCTGGTCTAAAGTAGTGTACTATATAGGGAATAGGGTGCCATTCGGAACACAGACAGAGTTTATGGCCCATATTGATTGTGGAATGTATGTACGCCCGGCTCTTTTAAAGAACATTAGCGCGACTATAATTTAATTATTCATAATGTATTTTCTGTTGTCCATATCTAAACGATGAACGGAGGATTGTATAATGAATGGAGACAGGGGTGATGGAGAGAAAGAGGGATAGATAAAGAGAGCGAGAGAAGGAGAGATGGAGAAAGAGAGGGCTGGAGAGACAAAGAGACAGACAGACAGGGAGAGAGACAGAAAGAGACAGACAGACAGACAGAGGGAGAGACAGAAAGAGACAGACAGACAGACAGACAGAGGGAGAGACAGAAAGAGACAGACAGACAGACAGACAGAGGGAGAGACAGAAAGAGACACAGAATGAGAATTGCACCGTGGTCTCTTTGTAATGATGATATGTCACTAGTAGAACTATATTGTCTCTATTGGCCTATTGTCTCTATTGTCTCTATTGGTCTATTGTATCTTGTCTCTTGTCTATTGTCTCTATTGTCTCTATTGTCTCTTGGCCTATTGTCTCTATTGGTCTATTGTCTCTATTGGTCTATTGGTCTATTGTCTCTTGTCTCTATTGGTCTCTTGTCTCTATTGTCTCTATTGGCCTATTGTCTCTATTGGTCTATTGTCTCTTGTCTCTATTGTCTCTATTGGTCTCTTGTCTCTTGTCTATTGTCTCTATTGGTCTCTTGTCTCTATTGTCTCTATTGGTCTCTTGTCTCTGTCTCTATTGGTCTCTTGTCTCTATTGTCTCTATTGGTCTCTTGTCTCTATTGTCGCTATTGTCTATATTGGTCTCTTGTCTCTATTGTCTCTATTGGTCTATTGGCCTATTGTCTCTTGTCTCTATTGTCTCTATTGTCTCTATTGGTCTATTGTCTCGTCTCTATTGTCTCTATTGGTCTCTTGTCTCTATTGTCTCTATTGGTCTATTGTCTCTTGTCTCTTGTCTCTATTGGTATATTGTCTCTATTGTCTCTATTGGTCTCTTGTCTCTATTGTCTCTATTGGTCTCTTGTCTCTATTGTCTCTATTGGCCTATTGTCTCTGTCTCTATTGGTCTATTGTCTCTTGTCTCTATTGTCTCTATTGGTCTATTGTCTCTTGTCTCTATTGTCTCTATTGTCTCTATTGGTCTATTGTCTCTATTGTCTCTGTCTCTATTGGTCTCTTGTCTCTATTGTCTCTATTGGCCTCTTGTCTCTATTGTCTATTGTCTCTATTGTCTCTATTGGTCTATTGTCTCTATTGGTCTATTGTCTCTATTGTCTCTATTGCTCACAGGTGAACAATTATTATTCATGTCTCTTCTGTATCCCATATATAAACTCTAAGAATCAGAATGAATGGCTCCTACAATATTGTAAATCAGTCTATTATTGATCTGTTGGTTTATAAGTCTCTTTTTATTGATTTGTTGGTTTATAAGTCTCTCTATTGATCTGTTGGTTTATTGGTTTATGATCTATTGGTTTGTAAGTGTCTTGATCTGTTGGTTTATAAGTCTCACTATAGATCTATTGGTTTATAAGTCTCTCTATTGATCTGTTGGTTTATAAGTCTCTCTATTGATCTGTTGGTTTATAAGTCTCTCTATTGATCTGTTTGTTTATAAGTCTCTCTATTGATCTGTTGGTTTATAAGTCTCTCTATTGATCTGTTGGTTTATAAGTCTCTCTATTGATCTGTTGGTTTGTTGGTTATAAGTCTCTCTCTATTGATCGATTGGTTTATAAGTCTTGCTCAATTGATCTGTTGGTTTATAAGTCTCTCTATTGATCTGTTGGTTTATTGGTTTATGATCTATTGGTTTGTAAGTGTCTTGATCTGTTGGTTTATAAGTCTCGCTCTATTGATCTATTGGTTTATAAGTCTCGCTCTATTGATCTATTGGTTTATAAGTCTCGCTCTATTGATCTATTGGTTTATAAGTCTCGCTCTATTGATCTATTGGTTTATAAGTCTCGCTCTATTGATCTGTTGGTTTATAAGTCTCGCTCTGTTGATCTATTGGTTTATAAGTCTCTCTCTGTTGATCTATTGGTTTGTAAATCTCCCTTGATTTGTTGGTTTATAAGTCTCGCTCTATTGATCTATTGGTTTTTAAGTCTCGCTCTATTGATCTGTTGGTTTATTGGTTTATAAGTCTCGCTCTATTGATCTGTTGGTTCATAAGTCTCACTCTATTGGTTTATAAGTTTCTCTATTGATCTATTGGTTTATAAGTCTCACTGTATTGATCTGTTGGTTTGTAAATCTCCCTTGATCTGTTGGTTTATAAGTCTTTCTCTGTTGATCTATTGGTTTATAAGTCTTGGTCTGTTGGTTTATTGGTTTATAAGTCTTGCTCTATTGATGTCACGCCCTGACCGTGGAGATCCGTTTTATTCTCTAGTTGGTTAGGTCAGGGTGTGATTTGGGGTATACTGTCTAGGTTGTCTATTTCTATGTTGGCCGGGTGTGGTTCCCAATCAGAGGCAGCTGTCGATCGTTGTCTCTGATTGGGGATCATACTTAGGCAGCCATGTTCCTACCTTTGTTTGTGGGATCTTGTTTCTGGTTTGGCTTGTTGCTGTGTAGCCTGTAGAACTTCACGTTCTGTTGTCTGTGTTTCTTTAATCAATTAATATGTACGCATACCATGCTGCACCTTGGTCCGATCCTTCACTCAACGTTCGTGACAATTGATCTATTGGTTTATAAGTCTCGCTCTATTGAGGGCGGCAGGTAGCTTAGTTAAGAGCGTTGTGCCAGTAACCGAAAGGTCGCTGGTTCTAATCCCCGAGCCGACTAGGTGAAAAATCTGTCGATTTGCCCTTGAGCAAGGCACTTAACCCTAATTGCTCCTGAAAGTCTAGCAGTGTAATGTTCTAGCAGTGTCTGAATCCTGGCTTAGGAAGGCCACCAAAAACTCTGAAATGTCCATCCCCAACTATAACATTTTCCGTCTAGATAGAACTGCCAAAGGGGGTGGAGTTGCAATTTACTGTAGAGATAGCCTGCAGAGCTCTATCATACTATCCAGGTCTGTGCCCAAACAGTTTGAGCTTCTACTTCTAAAAATCCACCTTTCCAGAAATAAGTCTCTCACTGTTGCCGCTTGCTACAGACCCCCCTCAGCCCCCAGTTGTGCCCTGGACACCATATGTGAATTGATTGCCCCCCATTTATCCACAGAGTTTGTACTGCTTGGTGACCTAAATTGGGATATGCTTAATACCCCGGCCATCCTACAATCTAAACTAGATGCCCTCAATCTCACACAAATTATCAAGGAACCTACCAGGTACAACCCTAAATCCGTTAACATGGTCACCCTCATAGATATCATCCTGACTAACTTACCCTCTAAATACACCTCCGCTGTCTTCAACCAGGATCTCAGCGATCACTGCCTTATTACCTGCGTCCGTAACGGGTCCGCGGTCAAACGACCACCCCTCATCACTGTCAAACGCTCCCTAAAACACTTTAGCGAGCAGGCCTTCCTAATTGACCTGGCCCAGGTATCCTGGATGGATATAGATCTCATTCCGTCAGTAGAGGATGCCTGGTTGTTCTTTAAAAGTAATTTCCTCTCAATCTTAAATAAGTATGCCCCATTCAAAAAATACAGAACTAAGAACAGATATAGCCCCTGGTTCTCCTCAGACTTGACTGCCCTTGACCAGCACAAAAACATCCTGTTGCGTACTGCATTAGCATCAAATAGCCCCCGCGATATGCAACTTTTCAGGGAAGTTAGGAACCAATATACACAAGCAGTCAGGAAAGCAAAGGCTAACTTTTTCTAACAAAAATTTGCATCCTGTAACACTAACTCCAAAAAGTTTTGGGACACTGTAAAGTCCATGGAGAATAAGAGCACCTCCTCCCAGCTGCCCACTGCACTGAGGCTAGGAAACACTGTCACCACCGATAAATCTACAATAATCGAGAATTTCAACAAGCATTTTGCTACGGCTGGCCATGCTTTCCACCTGGCTACCACTACCCCGGCCACCAACTCTGCACCCTCCGCTGCAACTTGCCCATGCCCCCCCCGCTTCTCCTTCACACAAATTCAGACAGCTGATGTTCTGAAAGAGCTGCAAAATCTGGACCCCTACAAATCAGCTGGGCTAGACAATCTGGACCCTTTCTTTCTAAAACTAACCGCCAAAATTGTCGCAACCCCTATTACTAGCCTGTTCAACCTCTCTTTCGTAATGTCTGAGATCCCCAGAGATTGGAAAGCTGCCGCGGTCATCCCCCTCTTCAAAGGGGGTGACACTCTAGATCCAAACTGTTACAGACCTATATCCATCCTGCCCTGCCTTTTGAAAGTATTTGAAAGCCAAGTGAACAAACAGATCACCGACCATTTCGAATCCCACCGTACCTTCTCCGCTATGCAATCCGGTTTCCGAGCTGGTCATGGGTGCACTTCAGCCACGCTCAAGGTCCTAAACGATATTATAACCGCGATCGATAATAGACAGTACTGTGCAGCCGTCTTCATCGACCTGGCCAAGGCTTTTGACTCTGTCAACCACCGCATTCTTATTGGCAGACTAAATAGCCTTGGTTTCTCAAATGACTGCCTCGCCTGGTTCACCAACTACTTCTCAGATAGAGTTCAATGTGTCAAATCGGAGGGCCTGTTGTCTGGACCTATGGTAGTCTCTATGGGGGTGCCACAGGGTTCAATTCTTGGGCCGACTCTTTTCTCTGTGTATATCAATGATGTCGCTCTTGCTGCTGGTGACTCTCAGATCCACCTCTACGCAGACGACACCATTTTGTATACATCTGGCCCTTCATTGGACACTGTGTTAACAAACCTCCAAATGAGCTTCAATACCATACAACACTCCTTCAGTAGCCTCCAACTGCTCTTAAACACTAGTAAAACTAAATGCATGCTCTTCAATCGAACGCTGCTGGCACCCGCCCACCCGACTAGAATCACTACTCTCGACGGGTCTGACCTAGAGTATGTGGACAACTACAAATACCTAGGTGTCTGGTTAGACTGTAAACCCTCCTTCCAGACTCACATTAAGAATCTCCAATCCAAAGTTAAATCTAGAATCAGCTTCCTATTTCGCAACAAAGCCTCCTTCACTCATGCTGCTAAACGTGCCCTCACTAACTTTAAGCATCAGTTGTCAGAGCACCTTACCGATCACTGCACCTGTACACAGCCCATCTGAAATTAGCCCACCCAACTACCTCATCCCTATATTGTTATTTATTTTGCTATTTTGCACCCCAGTATCTCTATTTGCACATAATCTCTTGCACATCTAGCATTCCAGTGTTAATACTAATTGTAATTATTTTGCACTATAGCCTATTTATTGCCTTACCTCCATAACTTGCTACATTTGCACACACTGTATATATATTTTCTGTTGTATTTTTTGACTTTATGTTTTTTTACCCCATATGTAACTCTGTGTTGTTGTTTATATCGCACTGCTTTGCTTTATCTTGGCCAGGTCGCAGTTGTAAATGAGAACTTGTTCTCAACTGGCTTACCTGGTTAAATAAAGGTGAAATAAATGAAATAAAATAAAAATAAAAAAAGTCGCTCTGGATAAGAGCGTCTGCTAAAATGACTAAAAAAAGTCATCGCTCTATTGATCTATTGGTTTAGAAGTCTCGCTCTATTGATCTATTGGTCTGGCTCACAGGTTTTGTCTGATGAGGAGGATAGTGTTCCATCTATCCGACTGATGATCTCTCATCAGAGAGGATGTAGTATAGCCCTGTGCTTAGTAGGGAATGAGGACAGAATATTGAAACTCGGATATGACTGAGATGTCGTTTATGAGGTAATGTTACCATGGCTACGTTTAGCAGGCTATTGGTAATGTTACCATGGCTACGTTTAGCAGGCTACTGGTAATGTTACCATGGCTACGTTTAGCAGGCTACTGGTAATGTTACCATGGCTACGTTTAGCAGGCTACTGGTAATGTTACCATGGCTACATTTAGCAGGCTACTGGTAATGTTACCATGGCTACGTTTAGTAGGCTACTGGTAATGTTACCATGGCTACATTCAGTAGGCTACTGGTAATGTTACCATGGCTACGTTCAGCAGGCTACTGGTAATGTTACCATGGCTATGTTCAGCAGGCTACTCGTAATGTTACCAGGACCACGTTCAGTTGAAAAATGTTCTCGAACGTTGCAGATAGAAATTCCATGAATAGAGCCGACGTCATTCCTTATTCAACATGTCAGAGAGGCATGTTTGTTCTACGTAGCATCCAGGTTGTTAGCTATAGCTACCTAATGAGGTAACATGACTGAACAAGGTGTAGCCTTAACAAATGGTTAACGGTCCGGTCTGCAAGTAGCCTAGTTTTAGAACGGCCCGCGATATGGTTTATGAATGTAAAATGGGACCCGCCAATGAACGATGGAAAGAAAATAACATAGCGCCGGTATTATAGGTCATATCTTTTGAACGGTAGCTTAAGGGTTAGAATCAATCTGTTTTCTCTGAGGAAAATAGGGAGGCTGTATATGAAATGCAGTGGGAGGGTTGAGCAAGACTACAAACTCAGACTCTCCAGGGAGAGAAAAAAAACATAGCTAAACTGTTTTACTATTAAACTCAACGCTGCTATTGTTTGTAAATTCGTAAGGCAGGTTGTGTTTTTTTTTAACCAGGCAAAGGGTAGCTAACTGGAAGGCTGGTCCAGGTGACTAGTTAGCTAAAGGTGAAGCAAGAGTCGCCCGCGAGACGCGTATAATCTGAGCCGGAGCAGAGACTGTCCGCCCACACTCATCGCCTGCTCCCCCCGCAGCTCACCAGCTGTTGTAGGCTGTGTTTGTCGGGTGTGACACGTCCTTCCCTCTGCTGGACACGTCTGCTGACGCACATCTCTGGACACGTCCTTCCCTCTGCTGAACAGAACTGCGCATCTGTACTGTTCATATTTAATTGTGTTTATCACTGAAAAGCTCTCAATCGCCCCGAAGACTCTTGTCCAGTCCGCTTAGTCGTCAGATTTTAGTCACAGAGATAATTTGGTCTTGTCTTGTTTTAGTGAACTGAAATTAAAAATGTTTTTTTTTTTTGTTATAGTTTTTCTGGATATTTTTAGTCAGTTATAGTCTCGTCAATTGCCACTGAAAAATAGGCGTTTTTTACTAATATTTTAGTCACTATTTCTGTTGACAACATTCACACACCACACACACACACACACACACACACACACACACACACACACACACACACACACACACACAGTCCCAAGCCGTTGCATCAGGAGTCAACTGTAGGCCCATATGCCGTATGCAGCCTGCTCACGTAGCTGGAAACAATGAAAAGCAAAAACGCAAACTTTTAGTAAAGATAATGTAGAAAGGACCGTCAAAGAAAAATCTAATTTACCCAGAAGGCGAAAACATACGAGTATATTGAAAGTAGAGAAAAATGTTATCAAGAGATACGGTTTCTTCAGTGGTTTTTGTTGTGTGTGTGTGTGTGTGTGTGTGTGTGTGTGTGTGTGTGTGTGTGTGTGTGTGTGTGTGTGTGTGTGTGTGTGTATGCGTATGCCCTGCGTGTGCGTTCCTCTGTGTGAGTGTGGTGAAGAGCTGCTGCTTTGATTGCACAACACCCCCGTCAGGCCCGGCCCAGCCCGCCACCTGTTCTGTTATGTAACTAGAAGTGGACAGAGAGACTCATCAGATGTGGAGAAATACTGATGCACACAAATGGTAGTATTCGGTGTAGTCTGCTGTCTGTATGCTTGTACTATGAACAGATGGTAGGAGTTTTACTATGAACAGATGGTAGGAGTTTTACTATGAACAGATGGTAGGAGTTTTACTATGAACAGATGGTAGGAGTTTTACTATGAACAGATGGTAGGAGTTTTACTATGAACAGATGGTAGGAGTTTTACTATGAACAGATGGTAGGAGTTTTACTATGAACAGATGGTAGGAGTTTTACTATGAACAGATGCACACAGTATGCCTTTCTTTTTGCTTACGCTTTACAATCTGTTACTGACCCGGTATTTACATAGTAATTACATGATTCAGTGTTATTATGATAATTAACTCCAGTTTTTTCTTAGGAGGTAGATCAGCTTAATATTGCAGATAGATTGTGGCTTCTATCAATGTAATTGTCTGCATCATTTCCAATCAATCGTATATATATTTTTTAAATACACTACATGGCCAAAAGTATGTGCTCGTCGATCATCTCGTTCCAAAATCATGGGCATTAATATGGAGTTGGTCCCGCCTTTGCTGCGATAACAGCCTCAACTCTTCTGGGAAGGCTTTCCACTAGATGTTGGAACATTGCTGTGGGGACTTGCTTCCATTCAGCCACAAGAGCATTAGTGAGGTCGGGCACTGATGTTGGGAGATTAGGCCTGGCTCACAGTCTGCGTTCCAATTCATCCCAAAAGATGTTCGATGGGGTTGAGGTCAGGGCTCTGTGCATGAAGAAACTGCCCCAGACCATTATTCCTCCTCCACCAAACGTTATGCATTAGGGCAGGTAGCGTTCTCCTTGCATCCGCCTAACTCAGATTCGTTGGACTGCCAGATGGTGAAGCGTGATTCATCACTCCAGAGAACGCGTTTCCACTGCTCCAGAGTCCAATGGCGGTGAGCTTTACACCACTCCAGTCGACACATGGCATTGCTCATGGTGACCTTAGGCTTGTGTGCGGCTGCTCGGCCATGGAAACCCATTTCATGAAGCTCCCGACGACCAGTTATTGTGCTGACGTTGCTTCCAGAGGCAGTTTGGAACTCTGTAGTGAGTGTTGCAACCGAGGACAGACGATTTTTACGCGCAATGCGCTTCAGCACTCGTCGGTCCCTTTCTGTGAGCTTGTGTGGCCTACCACTTCGTGGCTGAGCCGTTGTTGCTCCTAGACGTTTCCACTTCACAATAACAGCACTTACAGTTGACCGGGGCAGCTCTAGCATGGCAGAAATTTGACGAACTGACTTGTTGGAAAGGTGGCATCCTATGACGGTGCCACGTTGAAAGTCACTGTCATTCTACTTCCAATGTTTGTCAATGGAGATTGCATGACTGTGTGCTCGATTTTATACACCTGTCAGCAAGGGGTGTGACTGAAATGGCAGAATCCACTAATTTGAAGTGATGTCCACATATATTTGTGTATATATACACTACCGTTCAAAAGTTTGGGGTCACTTAGAAATGTCCTTGTTTTCAAAAGAAACGCAATTTTTTTGTCCATTAAAATAACATAAAATTGATCAGAAATACAGTGTAGACATTGTTAATGTGGTAAATGGCTATTGTAGTTGGAAACGGCTGATTTTTTTTAAAATATTTTTTTTATGGAATATCTACATAGGCGTACAGAGGTCCATTATCAGCAACCATCAGTCCTGTGTTCCAATGGCACGTTGTGTTTGCTAATCCAAGTTTATCATTTTAAAAGGCTAATTGATCATTAGAAAACCCTTTTGCAGTTATGTTAGCACAGCTGAAAACTGTTGTGCTGATTAAAGAAGCAATAAAACTGGCCTTCATGAGACTAGTTGAGTATCTGGAGCATCAGCAATTGTGGTTTCGATTACAGGCTCAAAATGGCCAGAAACAAATAACTTTCTTCTGAAACTCGTCAGTCTATTCTTGTTCTGAGAAATGAAGGCTATTCCATGCGAGAAATTGGCAAGAAACTGAAGTTCTCGTACAACGCTGTGTACTACTCCCTTCACAGAACAGCGCAAACTGTCTCTAACCAGAATAGAAAGAGGAGTGGGAGGCCCTGGTGCACAACTGAGCAAGAGGACAAATACATTAGTGTCTAGTTTGAGAAACAGACTCCTCACAGGTCCTCAACTGGCAGCTTCATTAAATAGTACCCGCAAAACACCAGTCTCAATGTCAACAGTGAAGAGGCGACTCCGGGATGCTGACCTTCTAGGCCGGGTTGCAAAGAAAAAGCCATATCTCAGACTGGACAATAAAAATAAAATATTAAGGAGTCACCTCTTCACTGTTGACGTTGTCTACACTGACAAAACATTAAGAACACCTGCTCCAGGTGAAGGCTAAGATCCCTTATTGATGACACTTGTTAAATCCACTTCAATCAGTGTAGATGAAAGGGAGACAGGTTAAAGGAGGATTTTTAAGCTTGAGACAATTGAGACTTGGGATTGTGAATGTCTTCCATTCAGAAGGTGAATGGGCAAGACAAAATATATAGGTGCTATTGAACAGGGTATGGAAATAGGTGCCAGGCGCACCGGTTTGTGGCACCGGTTTGTGTCAAGAGGTGCAACGCTGTTGGGTTTTTCACGCTCAACAATTTCCCGTGTGTATCAAGAATGGTCCATCACTCAAAGGACCTCCAGCCAATTTGTCACAACTGTGGGTCAACATTGGAGTCAACATGGGCCAACATCCCTGTGGAATGCTTTCGACACCTTGTAGAGTCCATGCCTTGATGAATTGAGGCTGTTCTGAGGGCAAAGGGGGGGGTGCAACTCAATATTAGGAAGGTGTACCTTATGCTTGGTATACTCAGTGTATAGATGGAGTGCATTCGGAAAGTATTCAGACACCTTGACTTTTTCCACATTTTGTTACGTTACATCCTTATTCTAAAATGGATTAAATTGTTTTTTTCCCCTCATCAAGCTACACACAATACCCCATAATGACAAAGCAAAAACTGGTTTTTAGAAATTTTTGCAAATGTATAAAAAATAAACAACTGAAATATCGCGTTAACATAAGTATTCAGACCCTTTACTCAGTACTTTGTTGAAGCACCTTTGGCAGCGATTACAGCCTTGAGTCTTCTTGGGTATGACGCTACAAGCTTGGCACACCTGTATTTGGGGAGTTTCTTCAATTCTTCTCTGCAGATCCTCTCAAGCTCTGTCAGGTTGGATGGGGAGCGTCGCTGCACAGCTATTTTCAGGTCTCTCCAGAGATGTTCGATCAGGTTCAAGTCCAGGCTCTGGATGGGCCACTCAAGGACATTCAGAGACTTGTCCCGAAGCCACTCCTGCGTTGTCTTGGCTGTGTGCTTACGGTCGTTGTCCGGTTGGAAGGTGAACCTTCGCCCCAGTCTGAGGTCCTAAGCGCTCTGGAGCAGGTTTTCATCAAGGATCTCTCTGTACTTTGTTCCGTTCATCTTTGCCTCGATCCTGACTAGTCTCCCAGTCCCTGACGCTGAAAAACATTCCCACAGCATGATGCTGCAACCACCATGCTTCACCGTAGGGATGGTGCCAGGTTTCCTCCAGACGTGACGCTTGGCATTCAGTCCAAAGAGTTCAATCTTGGTTTCATCAGACCCGAAAATCTTGTTTCTCATGGTCTGAGAGTCTTTAGGTCCCTTTTGGCAAACTCTAAGCTGGCTGTCATGTGCATTTTACTGAGGAGTGGCTTCTGTCTGGCCACTCCACCATAAAGGCCTGTTTGGTGGAGTGCTGCAGAGATTGTTGTCCTTCTGGAAGGTTCTCCCATCTCCACAGAGGAACTCTGGAGCTCTGTCAGAGGGACCATCGGGTTCTTCGTCACCTCCCTGACCAAAGCCCTTCTCCCTCGATTGCTCAGTTTGGCCAGGCGACGGCCAGCTCTAGGAAGAGTCTTGGTGGTTCCAAACTTCTTCCATTTAAGAATGATGGAAGCCACTGTTCTGTTGGGGACATTCAATGCTGCAGAAATGTTTTGGTACCCTTCCCCAGATCTGTGCCTCGACACAATCCTGTCTCGGAGATCTACGGACGATTCCTTCGACCTCATGGCTTGATTTTTGCTCTGACATGCACTGTCAACTGTGGGACCTTATATAGACAGGTGGGTGCGTGTCCAAATCATGTCCAATCAAGTTGAAGAAACATCTCAAGGATGATCAATGGAAACAGGATGCACCTGAGCTCAATTTCGAGTCTCATAGCAAAGGGTTATGTAAATACAGTATTTCTGTTTGTTTTTTAAAATATACATTTGCAAACGTTTCTCTAAACCTGTTTGTTTTGTCATTATGGGGAATTTGTTGTATTTTTTTATGGGGTGTTGATTTACCCAGTTTATCAATAGAAATGTACCATTGAAATAAATGATTACCATTATGATGTTATGTAGTTAGATTAGGTAAAAAACAAAGTCAAATTGAATGTAATTCTGTGACTGGCTAATACGCCTTCTTTTTTTGCCTTGTTTTGGTATCGAGTATCGAGAATCGTGATACTAAACCTGGTGTATCGGTATCAAAGTCAAAATTCTGGTATCATGACAACACCATTCTTTTCCCTTTCAGAGCTTTCAAAATTCAAAAGTTCAAAATTCTAAAAGTTTCACAAAATTGTGAAAACGTCTGGGGGGCCTTCGAGGCTTTGAGTGTTAAAGCTCTAATTCAAAGAAATGCAATTATCAACTGAAGTTAAGATTTAGTTTTAGTAGCTACACATTTTTGCTTAGCTCACTAATGACGCCTGAACACCCATCTGTGAACCTAATAGACTGTGTGTGTGTGAGTTCCAAATGGCACCCTAAGCCCAGGTAGTGCACTAATCAGGGAATACCGTGCCTTTTGGGACGTAGCCTGTGTTCTTCGATAAGTTGCCAAACAGAGAGAGAAACGCATTGATTGCTGCTTAGAAAACCTGCCCAGAGCTTCTTCAGGAGAAGCTCTGGGCATCACCCCAGTCCGGGCTCTGAACAATAATCGTAGGCAGCGCTGCAGTTTTGGGAGAGTGTGCATGCGTGGGTGTGTGCTTTTGAGTTCAATATCATTACATTTGAAATTCTTTGCGCAACATTTTTCCGAGACAGCCATGTACACACTACCGGTCAAAAGTTTTAGAACACCTACTCATTCAAGGGTTTTTCTTTATTTTTTAAAACTATTTTCTACATTGTAGAATAATAGTGAAGTCATCAAAACTATGACATAACACATATGGAATCATGTAGTAACCAAAAAAAGTGTTAAACAAATCAAAATATATTTTATATTTGAGATTCTTCAAATAGCCACCCTTTGCCTTGATGCCTTGAAAATGTTTTTAGCCTGGCAGTGATGTGAGGTCACGTGTCCAACCTCCCTAAACAATCATGTCATCCCCACGTCACATATCCCTCCTCCCTTGCCGCCACAGTTCCCCTGGCGACTGGTTTCTTCACAAACACACACCAGTTTCCTCTTCAAACCCATGTAGAATTTCCATGGGTGCTAATTTATACACACAATAGAAACTCCATTCAGTGAAAGGACTATTTCAAACTCATTGGGGAGTCACCAAGCCATGCCCCCCGTAGGCCCATTAAACCAGCTGCTACTTCTACTGACTGGGGGACATGTTGAGGCGAGCTCCAGTCTTATGGGATCAGGGATAGACATGTTGAGGCCCCTGCCGTTGTGCCCTTGAGCAAGGCACTTAACCCCCTGTGTTATTCCCAGGCTATGACCCTGTGCTGCTCCCAACCTATGAATGGTGTGTGTGGGGTTAGGGTTATAACATAAAATAGCAAAAACACAGATTTACGATTCACATTGGACAATTAAGTTAATCTATTTTTCCATCTGCCCCCCCACCTCCTCTCCCCTCCTCCTCTCCCTCTATCGCTCCTCCTCTCCTCCCCCTCTCCCTCTCCTCTCCCCACCCCCTCATCCCTCCTCCAGGCATGCACACAAGCATCAGTGAGATCTTGAAGGGGAAGACGCTGAAGCCGTCCCGTCGCAGCCTGCCCTGCCTGGCCCAGAGCCAGACACACCCACAGAGCCTCAACCGCTTTCTGTCCATGCCCTGCACCCCCAACGACAAGCCCCAGACACACCCACGGGTAGGGCTGGGAGTTGGCAGGGATTTTATCACAATACTTAAGTCAGTAGTTCTAAAAACCACTTCTCGGGGATCCCGAGATGTTTCACAATTATGTTGTAGCCCTGAACTAGCTCACCGGATTAATCTAATCAAGGCCTTGATTAGTTGACAAGTTGAATCAGGTCTGGAATAGAGAACAACATTTTACGTCTGGGGGGTCCCCGAGGAGGGGTTTGAGAACCAATGATTCAATACATATTGTGATTCTATGTACAGTGCATTCGGAAAGTATTCAGACCCCTTCCCCTTTTCCACATTTTGTTACGTTACAGCCTTATTCTAAAATTGATTGATGAGGAAATACATTCATGCAATCTACACACAATACCCCATAATGACAAAGCGAAGACAGGTTTTATACATTTTTGCTAATTGTATTCAGACCCTTTGCTATGAGACTAGAAATTGAACTCAGGTGCATCCTGTTTCCATTGATCATCCTAAATGTTTCTACAACTTGATTGGAGTCCACCTGTGGTAAATTCAATTGATTGGACATGATTTGGAAAGGCACACACCTGTCTATATCAGGTCCCACAGTTGATAGTACATGTCAGAGCAAAAACCAAGCCATGAGGTCGAAGGAATTGTCCGTAGAGCTCCGAGACAGGATTGTGTCGAGGCACAGATCTGAGGAAGGGTACTAGAGCTGGCCGCCTGGCCAAACTGAGCAATCAGGGGAGAAGGGCCTTGGTCACGAAGGTGACCAAGAACCCGATGGTCACACTTGACAGAGCTCCAGAGTTCCTCTGTGGCGAAGGGAGAACCTTCCAGAAGGACAACCATCTCTGCAGCACTCCACCAATCAGGCCTTTTATAGTAGAGTGGCCAGACGAAAGCCACTCCTCAGTAAAAGGCACATGACAGCCTGCTTGGAGTTTGCCAAAAGGGACCTAAAGGACTCTGACCATGAGAAGCAAGATTCTCGGGTCTGATGAAACCAAGATTGAACTCTTTGGCCTGAATGCCAAGCGTCACGTCTGGAGGAAACCTGGCACCATCCCTACGGTGAAGCATGGTGGTTGCACCATCATGCTGTGGGAATGTTTTTCAGCGGCAGGGACTGGGAGACTGGTCAGGATTGAGGCAAAGATGAACGGAACAAAGTACAGAGAGATCCTTGATGAAAACCTGCTCCAGAGCGCTTAGGACCTCAGATTGGGGCGAAGGTTCACCTTCCAACCGGACAACGACCGTAAGCACACAGCCAAGACAACGCAGGAGTGGCTTCGGGACAAGTCTCTGAATGTCCTTGAGTGGCCCAGCCAGACCTGAAAATAGCTCTGCAGCGACACTCCATATCCAACCTGACAGAGCTTGAGAGGATCTGCAGAGAAGAATGGGAGTAACTCCGCAAATACAGGTGTGCCAAGCTTGTAGCGTCATACCCAAGAAGACTCAAGGCTGTAATCGGTGCCAACGGTGCTTCAACAAAGTACTGAGTAAAGGGTCTGAATACTTACGGTACCAGTCAAAATTTGGACACATCTACTAATTCCAGGGTTTTTCTTTATTTTTACTATTTTCTACATTGTAGAATAATAGTGAAGACATCAAAACTATGAAATAACACATATGGAATCATGTAGTAACCATAAGTGTTAAACAAAATCAAAATATATTTTATATATTTGCCTTGATGACAGCTTTGCATACTCTTGGCATTCTCTCAACCAGCTTCATGAGGATGTATTTCTGGAATGTATTTCAATTAACAGGTGTGCCTTATTAATTTGTGGAATTTCTTTCCTTCTTAATGTGTTTCTGCCAATCAGTTGTGTTGTGACAAGGTAGGGGTGATATACAGAAGATAGCGTCTTTAGTAAAAAACCAAGTCCATATTATGTCAAGAACAGCTCAAATAAGCAAAGAGAAACGACAGTCCATTACTTTAAGACATGAAGGTCAGTCAATCCGGAAAATTCCAATAACTTTGAACGTTTTTTTCAAGTGCATTCTCAAAAACCATCAAGCCCTATGATGAAACTGGCTCTCATGAGTACTGCCACAGGAAAGGAAGACCCAGAGTTACATCTGCTGCAGAGGATAAGTTAATTAGAGTTACCAGCCTCAGAAATTGCATCTCAAATAAATGCTTCACATATTAACAGACGCATCTCAACTGTTCAGAGGAGACTGTGTGAATCATGGTCAAATTGCTGCAAAGAAAACACTACTAAAGGACACCAATAAGAGGAAGAGACTTGAATGGGCCAAGAAACACGAGCAATGGACATTAGACTGGTGGAAACTGTCCTTTGGTCTGATGATTCCAAATTTGAGATTTTTGGTTCCAACCACCGTGTCTTTGTGAGATGCAGAGTTGGTCAACGGATGATCTCCTCGTGTGGTTCCCACCGTGAAGCATGGAGGAGGAGGTGTGATGGTGTGGGGGTGCTTTGCTGGTGACACTGTCTGTGATTTATTTACAATTCAAAACACTCTTAACCAGCATGGCTACCACAGTATTCTGCAGCGATACGCCATCCCATCTGGTTTGCGCTTAGTGGGACTATCATTTGTTTTTCAACAGGACAATGACCCAACACACCTCCAGGCTGTCTAAGGGCTATTTGACCATCAGATGACCTGGCCTCCTCAACCCAATTGAGATGGTTTGGGATGAGTTGGACCGCAGAGTGAAGGAAAAGAAGCCAACAAGTGCTCAGCATATGTGGGAACTCCTTCAAAAGCATTCCAGGTGAAGCTGGTTGAGAGAATGCTAAGAGTGTGCAAAGCTGTCATCAAGGTAAAGGGTGGCTACTTTGAGGAATCTAAAATCTAAAATACTTTCTTTGTTTACTACATGATCCGATCGATTGATGTATTATTTCGTAGTTTGTCTTCACTATTATTCTACAATATAGAAAATAGTAAAATGTAAGAAAAACCCTTGAATGAGTAGGTGTGTCCAAACTTTTGACTTGTACTGTATGTAAATGTCATATTTCAGTTTTTTTATTTTTAATACATTTGCAAAAATTTCAAAAACTGTTTTTTGCTTTGCCATCATGGGATATTGTGGGTAGGTTGAAGGGGAAAAAACAATTTAATCAATTTTAGAATAAGGCTGTAACGTAACAAAATGTGGAAAAAGTGAAGATGTCTGAATATTTTCCCGAATGCACTGTATGTATCATGATTTATATGGATTGCGATTTGATATTCCAAACATATTGCTCATTTGATGTCTGCTGCAGAGAGACGAGAGGGCCATGAGAAGCTATAGGACGATAAATAGCAGCTCTCTTCCTCTTCTGTCTGCAGTCTGAGCTCCAGGACCGGACACACGCCCAGGTCCAGACCCAGCAGGCCGACCCCTGGCTACAGCACCAGGGCCAGGACCACTCTCAGCTCCAGACCCAGACCCAGACCCAGCCTCTTACCCACAGTCACAGCACCCCCTGCACCCTCATCTCCTCCAAGACAGGTCAGTCGGTCGGTCGGTCTGTGTGTCAGTCTGTCTGTCTGTTCTTCACACAGCCTGTCAGAGAGTTAGACACATTCCACAGCGATTTACAGTGCATACAGTTTTTTTGTGTTCTGTCTCCTAGAGATGAACGTACTTTGGTGCGAAAAGTGCATATCAATCCCAGAACAACAGCAAAGGACCTTGTGAAGATGCTGGAGGAAACAGGTACAAAAGTATCTATATCCACAGTAAAACGAGTCCTATATCGACATAATGAAAGGCCGCTCAGCAAGGAAGAAGCCACTGCTCCAAAACCGCCATTAAAAAAGCCAGACTACGGTTTGCAACTGCACATGGGGACAAAGATTGTACTTTTTGGAGAAATGTCCTCTGGTCTGATGAAACAAAAATAGAACTGTTTGGCCATAATGACCATCGTTATGTTTGGAGGAAAAAGGGGAATGCTTGCAAGCCGAAGAACACCATCCCAACCGTGAAGCACATTTACATTTTTGTCATTTAGCAGACGCTCTTATCCAGAGCGACTTACAGTTAGTGAATACATATTATTAGGAATCGAACCCACAACCCTGGCGTTGCAAACGCCATGCTCTATCAACTGAGCTACATCCCTGCCGGCCATTCCCTCCCCTACCCTGGACAAATTGTGCGCCGCCCATGAGTCTCCCGGTCGCGGCCAGCTGCGACAGAGCCTGGATTCGAACCAGGATCTCTAGTGGCACAGTTAGCACTGCGATGCAGTGCCTTAGACCACTGCGCCACTCAGGAGTACCCAAGCACGGGGGTGGCAGCATCATTGTCAGGATAAACGTGTAAACGTGATGTACTTTACTAAATAAACGTAATGAAAAGTACAAAACAACAAAACCTCCAAAACAGGGAGGAACAAATATCGCAATACACAGTCCTGCCGAAAACAAATGGAGAACAATCACAACACAACAAACGAATGACAGACAGGGGTTATAAAGGGAAACCATCAACACTAATGGGAAACAGGTGGACACAAAGCAGACCAATCTAGATGATTGCTGAATCCTAGATCGGTGGCAGCTAGTACTCCGGGGACGACGAACGCAGAAGCCTGCCCGAGCAAGGAGGAGGAGCAGCCTCGGCTAAATCCGTGACAATCATGCTGTGGGGGTGCTTTGCCGCAGGAGGGACTGGTGCACTTCACAAAAAATATGGCATCATGAGGAAGGAAAATTATGTGGATATATTGAAGCAACATCTCAAGACATCAGTCAGAAAGTTAAAGCTTGGTCGCAAATGGGTCTTCCAAATGGACAATGACCCCAAGCATACTTCCAAAGTTGTGGCAAAATGGCTTAAGGACAACAAAGTCAAGGTATTGGAGTGGCCATCACAAAGCCCTGACCTCAATCCTATAGAAAATGTGTGGGCAGAACTGAATAAAAGCGTGTGTGAGCAAGGAGGCCTACAAACCTGACTCAGTTACACCAGCTTTGTCAGGAGGAATGGGCCAAAATTCACCCAACTTATAGTGGGAAGCTTGTGGAAGGCTACCAGAAACGTTTGACCCAAGTTAAACAATTTAAAGGCAATGCTACCAAATACTAATTGAGTGTAGGTAAACTTCTGACCCACTGGGAATGTGATTAAATAAATAAAAGCTGAAATAAATTATTCTCTCTACTATTATTCTGACATTTCACATTCTTAAAATAAAGTGGTGATCCTAACTGACCTAAGACAGGGAATTTTTACTAGGATTAAATGTCAGGAATTGTGAAAAACTGAGTTTAAATGTATTTGGCTAAGGTGTATGTAAACTTCCGACTTCAACTGTAGCTATAGTTGAACCCCAAACTCACATGAGCTTTAGTTCAGTTGTGCACTGCAAGTGTGCAAATGCATGCTAGCATCAGACTTACCACACTCGACGGACAGCACCGCTGTTTTCAAACGTGTAGAATACATTCCAGCTCCGATTCCCCTCCTGTCATGAGTATAATCTACATTAACACTGTGTCAAGTTACTTTTCAGTGTGTTCCCAGAAAATCTGAAGTTGCCATCAACAAGTAAAAAGTAGTCAGGGGGTGCGGGTGCTGCACACGGTGCACCCAGGTAAAACAACGTCAGAATCTTTGAAGGGGTTCGATTAATCTCGCCCGGGCGCACGTGTACTCGTGTTTTACTCCGGCTGAAAAGTTGATCGCATTCGATTTGGAAACGGGCTGCCTCCCGGAAAGTGAGCCAGGTGTATGCTCTGTCTGACGGCGAAGTTTGGCTCAAAACTAAAAAATTACGTAATTAAGCACGTGTAGTAATGAGTAGGATTCTGTGTTTTCACATGCAAAAGTGATTAAAAAAAACGCCTTATCTGCCTTCCCTCCCCACTCGGCCCGTGGCAAGATTAATCAAACCAAATCTCTGCTTGCGACATGCTGTGAGCAGTCAAAAGAAAATGACATGCTTGCTAACTTTGTTAACTATGTGATTTAAATGAGTCTGTTTTCAACAAATTAACTGTTTTAGACTTGTATTATATATTTTTATTATTATATATTTTTATTTGGTATTTTACCCCCTTTTTCTACCCAATTACGATCTTGTTTCATCGCTGCAACTCCCCAACGGGCTCGGGAGAGGTCTCTGGTTGAGAGAAATTTCCTAGTGTGCAAAGCTGTCATCAAGGCAAAGGGTGGCTATTTGAAGAATGTCAAATATAAAATATATTTTGATTTGTTTAACACTTTTTTTGGTTACTACATGATTCCATATGTGTTATTTCATAGTTTTACTGTCTTCACTATTATTCTACAATGTTGAAAATTGTAAAAAAATAAAGAAAAACCCTTGAATGAGTAGGTGTGTCCAAACTTTTTACTGGTACTGTATGTAAATGTGATAGTTAAGGTTTTTTTTTTTTAAATAAATTCGCAAACAAAAAGTCAACGGGTCTGAATACATTCCGAATGCACTGTATATGTATATTCAGAAAATCAGCTGGGAAAACTGGTTGAAAGGACATCATTATAACAGAAACTGGTTCAAATGACGTTTTGAGATT
Organism: Coregonus clupeaformis; assembly: GCF_020615455.1. Lineage (NCBI taxonomy): Eukaryota > Metazoa > Chordata > Actinopteri > Salmoniformes > Salmonidae > Coregonus > Coregonus clupeaformis. The sequence continues at coordinate 321,935 of NW_025533755.1, read as the reverse complement.
ATTATGACATTATTTCAACCAGTTTTCCCCTATTTTGCCTGCTGGGTAACATTTCAGAATGTAGTGCTTTTGAAGAAAGTATAGAAAGGAACAGCATTGTTCAAGTGATGCTTTGCAGCATGACATAACATGACATAACATCATAACATGACATCCACACATTAAGAATACAAATACTGTCTTGACCTTTTACTGATCATCCTGTATCTGTCTGTCTGTCAGAAGCTGTGAAGGTCCACTATGGGGAGGAGTCGGAAGCTGTGAAAGTCCACTATGGGGAGGAGTCAGAAGCTGTGAAGGTCCACTATGGGGAGGAGTCAGAAGCTGTGAAGGTCCACTATGGGGAGGAGTCAGAAGCTAGTGTGTACGAGGCAGGAAGGACAGATGAGTCGTTTCTCATTCAGAAAAAGGCAGTCCGAGCCAAATTAGAGGCACGCGCAGATTTCCTTCAGGTACCACAAACACAAGCACACATGCACACATGCACACACAGTTAAAAAAAAAAAAAAAAAAAAAAAGATTGGCCGTCAGGCGTGTCAATCACCCGGCTATTCCAACCAATCAGGACGCTTGGAAGCACAGCAGGGCTCCTTTCCTCGACACCTCAAGTTAGCGCGTTTACATGCTGTTAAAAGAGGAAGAAAGTGCTGACGGACTATTCACATGCTGTTTCCTAACCTATACCATTTGAAATAAGACCACACAAGTAGATAAAACATCTTCAAATGGAAGCGGTGTGGTTCCGTGTGAGGTGGTGACCAAGCGTACAGTTATGGGCCTCAACATCACGTTCTGACCAGACAACCCTAGAGTGGTCAGATCTATGTCAATCAGCACATAAGTACATTGCAGGTGAGGGCTCAAAGCCAACCGCTCATGACGAGCTCCAGCTAGCCGTTTTTTCACACGCACACCCACCCACCCAATAACCAGAATGACACTGCACCAATCTCTTTCAATGTCTCACAGTTACGCAGCTTTGAAACATTTGATTGAGGCTAACTATCAAGCATTAATGAAGTTATTCTCTGTTTTGCACCACACAAAATGCTGTTTAAAACATGAATCTATTTGAGGTTATTAATATGTTTTAGTTGATAAAAAAAAAACAAGTTGTTGACATAAGCGTTTATGAATTGCTTATGTACTGCTTATGAATGTGTTATACAGGCTTTGTAGGTACCCTTCAAATAAAGTATTACTGATAAACACTTATTGCCGTAGGGGACCAACCCCGGGAAGCCATCTGGTCTGCTGTTCAGAGATGGGAAGAAGCGTATCGATTACATCCTGGTCTATAAGAAGTCCAGTCCTCTGGTGGAGAAGAGAGTCACCTTCGAGAGGAACCTGAGAGCTGAGGGGGTGATGCTGGAGAAGGAGGTAGGGTACATGTGTTACAGTAAATAACGGGTCGGCAACAGGGGGCCTCCGGCCAAAACCGGCCCGCGAGTTATACTTTATTTTAGGATTTTAGTTTTGGGTAAAAAAAAAAAAAAAAAAAGACACTAAAATCACTTCATTCAGCAAAAAAGGAGTTAAATTTTTGGAAATCTGTTCCCAAGTATTCCTACGAATACATAGGCCCACCCAATTGGGAGACAGGCCCAGCCAATAGACAAAACTGCACATTTTGGTGGCATTTTATTGTCCTCAGCACAAGATGCACCTTTGTAATGTTCATGCTGTTTAATCAGCTTGTTGATATGCCACACCTGTCAGGTGGATGGATCATCTTGGTCAGAGGAGAAATGCTCGAGGTTGTAAACAAATTTCTGCACAACATTTGAGATAAATAAGCTTTTTGTGCATATGGTAAATTTCTGGGATCTTTTATTTCACCTCATTTAATATAGGATATACTCTACTACTGTATACTACAACTACATTAATATAGTACATACTCTTTCCTATTAATGACAAAGTTTTTCTTCGTCTTCGTATTTTGCTACAGAGAATGTTTATGCCTTGAATTTGTTTTAACAACTGTTGATCAAAAGTGGTGTTCCACTGGGCACAGACGTCTGTTCAACGTCTACTTTTGGTTGAGTTGTCAACTAAACATGAAATCAACAAAAAATGTCACCATGTCATTGTATTTAGGTTAAGTTGGGTGAAAGAAAGTGTTGATTACTTTTTTGCATATCCAATCAGTTTCCCACATTGATTTAACGTCATCACAAACTTTTTTTTGTTGAAATGACGTGGAAACAATGTTGATTCAACCAGTTGTTTGTCCAGTGGAGTGGCACTCGTGAGCATATTCTCAAACATTTGTCATCATGTCTTTGAAATGATATTCTCAAATATTGTCACAAGCTAATTTCCAATTTCGTCCCCTCGAAAGCCGTCTCTGACCAACACCGACATAATGTTTGTGAAGATCCACGCTCCCTGGGACACACTCTGTAAATACGCTGAGCAGATGAATATCAGGATGCCGTTCAGGTAACACGTCCTATGAATACCCTCTACGTAATGCGTTATAAACACATCTATAACGCCTCATGAGCTGTACATAATGCATTGTAATGCACGACATAAGCGCTAATAACCACTCATAAACATCTATAACAACAGCTCATTCAATAAAGCATTATGATCTCTCGTGTGGCTTTGATCCGTTGGATTCTTTGACCCAACCGATAGTGCCATCTAATTTTATTGTTTAATTTTTTTCAGGAAAAAAATGTACTTTACGGATTGCAAGAGTAAAGCTATGGGCAGGTACGTGAATTTACATGATTATCCTATTACGATCAGGCGCAGTGTGATGCTGAGCTGACTGGCTGAGCACTGCAGAGCACTTCTAATGAAGTTACAGGATCAGGAGCATTCAGCACAGCCCCTGTTGACATCACTGTGAGCTCTAGCAGTTATTTTAAGATGCAGCCATCATCGGCCGATCAGGGAAGCTAGATGAGGGTCATTGTCATTTGATTGTGCTGAGGCTGTTATTTTAATTTGTAGAATAGAGATAGAGATAATATTATTTGTGTGATAGGACAGTGGGGAGTTACGGATAGAGTGAGATAGAGGTAGAAATGGCACCGACGGGAAAGCAGGGGAGTTGCGTGGTCTTGGGTCGACAGTCCCACTGCTACACCAGACTCCAGCACTCCGGATGTTGTATTAAAGATGCAGCCGTTGCTCATGGGCCGTCAGGGAGTTAGGTAGGAGAGGGTAAACTGTCATTTGATCACAGAGGGTGAATGGGTCAACCTGTCATTGAGCTCTACCCCAGAGGACTTTTAATTCATGATTTTAATTAATTCGTTCAGGATTAGTTTATCCTGCTATTTAAACCTGTTATGTTGTGTGTACAAATGTGAGATAATAAGCTCTTTTAAACCCAATAATAAGTCACCCTGAATCATTAAAGACTGTCTGCTGCAAAGTAAATCAGTGATAATAATGCGGTCTTCTATTGAGTATTTGCCTGTAAAATGCTAAAATGTGATTTCCATGTGATTTAATTATTATCATTGATCAAATAAAACGATATCTGGTATAATCCTGGTAATTTAACCCTGTGTGGTCTGTTGCTAGGTTAATCCGGGTAAATGAATCTGTTTTTCTCTGTGTCCTCTCTCCCTGAAGCCGGTTCCATCGGAGGTGTCGTCAGATAAAGAGTTGGTTACCCAGGAACCCCATGAAGCTGGACAAAGAGGCGTTACCTGACCTGGAGGAGACAGACTGCTATACAGCCCCCTTCAGCAGGGCACGCATGCACCAGTAGGTTACTGTAATATATCTAGAACCCTTACCCTAACCACCCTAACCTAACCCTTACCCTAACCCTTACCTCAACCCCCTAGCCTGAACCCCCTAACCACCCTAACCTAACCCTTACCTCAACCCCCTAGCCTGAACCCCCTAACCCTAACCACCCTAACCTAACCCTTACCTCAACCCCCTAGCCTGAACCCCCTAACCACCCTAACCACCCTAACCTAACCCTTACCTCAACCCCCTAGCCTGAACCCCCTAACCCTAACCACCCTAGCCTGAACCCCCTAACCCTAACCACCCTAACCTAACCCTTACCTCAATCCCCTAAACTAACCATAACCACCCTAACCTGTACTCTTACCCTAACCTCAACTCCCTAACCTAACCCTTTCCCTTACCTCAACCCCCTAACCCTAACCCTTACCCTTACCTCAACCCCCTAACCTAACCCTTTCCCTTACCTCAACCCCCTAACCTAACCCTTACCTCAACTCCCTAACCTAACCCTTTCCCTTACCTCAACCCCCTAACCCTAACCCTTACCCTTACCTCAACTCCCTAACCTAACCCTAACCCTAACCCTTACCTCAACTCCCTAACCTAACCCTAACCCTTACCCTTACCTCAACTCCCTAACCTAACCCCAACCCACTAAGCAGTGATGCAGAGAAAATGAATGTCTTTGTGTCCACCCACATGGCCTATGTTTGTCCTGGTTAGTCTCCTCAGTTACACTCTCGGTCCTCATTTCACTCTAACAGACTGGCTCATATGATGTGTGTTTGTTATACGCTATACTGGAGGTGTTAACGGAGGAGGAAGAGATTAAGTTATTTTTAGACAGTGACTGCAGTGTTCTGTCACTGTTATGACCATCTCTCCTGCTAGCCTCTCAATCCTCCCATCCCTTGTAAAATAGACTGGCTTACTTGTATGATATGTCATGTGTTTGTGTGAATTGGAGGCAACAAGGAGGACACAATTATGAAGATAGAATGATTGCAAATAAAAGATTTCACAATACAGTTAATAATAACGGCAGCTGTTGTCTCTGTTATGACAACTCCCCCTTTCTTTACTCAAACTCTTTCTCTTTCATGGAAGTCAATAATTCAACTCATTTACATGCATTGTTTTTCTGCCAGATTGGTTAAATCTCCTCATCTCTTTGACAGCCTTTTGTTCTTGGATTTAAAAAAAATGAGTTATTGCTTTTTTTTTGTTGCAGCATTTCATCTAATTACTGACTGTTGGTCCTGGAAATCCCTAATTTAGTGGAGATATTATCAGATGATTGACTGCTGAATGCCTTATCAAAAAGCTTGTTGGTTTCTACTTCTCTCCTCAGTTTTATGGATGATATACTGTATCATAATAATGCTGACTGTTTGTTGGTGTAACGTATACGCCGGGAGTCAGGAAGCAGGTGCAGAAGGTGAGTTTAATAATGAAATGATACAAATTAACAAACATGAGAAGCGTACTGAACGTGAGAGAAGACAATACTACCTAATGACTGATGACAACTGAGAGCTAAATAAAGGGGGAGTAAATCAAGGAGAAAATTATGACCAGGTGTGCGTAATGATGGTTGCCAGGTGTGAGCAATGTGGGTTGCCAGGACCGGTGGTTAGTAGAGACCCAAGAGACAGATTCCAACATCTAAATAATACTTAATACTTCAGGAATCAAGGAGAAAATGATGACCAGGTTTGCGCAATAATGGTTGCCAGGTCCGGAGGTTAGTAGACCGTCGACGTCGAGCGCCGGAGGGAGGGAGCAGGAGTAGGCGTGACGGTTACACCCAGACGGCGGAGATGGAAATCCTGGATGATGTTAGGGTCCAAGATGTCCGCCACCGGGACTCGAGAGCGCTCCTCTGGACCGTACCCCTCCCAGTCCACTAGGTACTGGGGCGACCCTCACGTCGGGAGTCCAGGAGGGACGGCATCAGCCAGGGGATCTGGAACCACCGGCCTGAGGGAAAAATGAAAGGAGGGTGAGAACCAGTAGTTGGTGGGGAGTTTGAGACGATAGGTTACCTCAATGACCCTCCGGAGGACCTTGAAGGACCCCACAAACCGGGGGCTTATCTTAGCGGAGTGGGAGGTTCCTGGTGGAGAGCCAGACGCGATCACCAGCATGGAACATGGGAGCCTCACTGTGGTGGCGGTCTGCCTTGATCCTTCTGATGGCGCGCTGGAGCCTCACGTAGGCAGCGTTCCACACCACCTCTGCGCACCGGAACCACTCGTCGACTGCAGGAGCCTCAGTCTGGCTCGTAGTCCACGGAGCCAGGGCCGGCTGATATCCCAGTACGCACTGGAAGGGAGTCAGCCCGGTGGAGGAGTGTTGAAGTGAGTTCTGGGCGTATTTCGGGCCCAGGGAAGGAACCAGGCCCACTCCCCCTGCCGGTCTTGGAACCTCCCCAGCTCCTGGTTGGTCCTCTCCACCAGCCCGTTGGACTGAGGCCGGTACCTGGATGTGAGGCTGGCCGTGACCCCCAGCTTCTCCAGTACGGCTCTCCAGACCCGTGACGTGAACTGGGGGCCACGGTCGGAGACGATATCCTCCGGAAGGCCATAGTCTCGGAAGACCTGCTGGAACAGTACCTCAGCGACCTGGAGAGTAACACAGGGATAAAACAGCAGGATTTAGATACAGTGGGGGGGGGGGAGTAGTATTTAGTCAGCCACCAATTGTGCAAGTTCTCCCACTTAAAAAGATGAGAGAGGCCTGTAATTTTCACCATAGGTACACGTCAACTTTGACAGACAAATTGAGAAAGAAAAATCCAGAAAATCACATTGTAGGATTTTTTATGAATTTATTTGCAAATTATGGTGGAAAATAAGTATTTGGTCACCTACAAACAAGTAAGATTTCTGGCTCTCACAGACCTGTAACTTCTTCTTTAAGAGGCTCCTCTGTCCTCCACTCATTACCTGTATTAATGGCACCTGTTTGAACTTGTTATCAGTATAAAAGACCTGTCCACAACCTCAAACAGTCACCCTCCAAACTCCACAATGGCCAAGACCAAAGAGCTGTCAAAGGACACCAGAAACAAAATTGTAGACCTGCACCAGGCTGGGAAGACTTAATCTGCAATAGGTAAGCAGCTTGGTTTGAAGAAATCAACTGTGGGAGCAATTATTAGGAAATTGAAGACATACAAGACCACTGATAATCTCCCTCGATCTGGGGCTCCACGCAAGATCTCACCCTGTGGGGTCAAAATGATCGCAAGAACGGTGAGCAAAAATCCCAGAACCACACGGGGGGACCTAGTGAATGACCTGCAGAGAGCTGGGACCAAAGTAACAAAGCCTACCATCAGTAACACACTACGCCGCCAGGGACTCAAATCCTGCAGTGCCAGACGTGTCCCCTTGCTTAAGCCAGTACATGTCCAGGCCCGTCTGAAGTTTGCTAGAGTGCATTTGGATGATCCAGAAGAGGATTGGGAGGATGTCATATGGTCAGATGAAACCAAAATATAACTTTTTGGTAAAAACTCAACTCGTCGTGTTTGGAGGACAAAGAATGCTGAGTTGCATCCAAAGAACACCATACCTACTGTGAAGCATGGGGGTGGAAACATCATGCTTTGGGGCTGTTTTTCTGCAAAGGGACCAGGACGACTGATCCGTGTAAAGGAAAGAATGAATGGGGCCATGTATCGTGAGATTTTGAGTGAAAACCTCCATCAGCAAGGGCATTGAAGATGAAACGTGGCTGGGTCTTTCAGCATGACAATGATCCCAAACACACCTCCCGGGCAACGAAGGAGTGGCTTCGTAAGAAGCATTTCAAGGTCCTGGAGTGGCCTAGCCAGTCTCCAGATCTCAACCCCATAGAAAATCTTTGGAGGGAGTTGAAAGTCTGTGTTGCCCAGCGATAGCCCCAAAACATCACTGCTCTAGAGGAGATCTGCATGGAGGAATGGACCAAAATACCAGCAACAGTGTGTGAAAACCTTGTGAAGACTTACAGAAAACGTTTGACCTGTGTCATTGCCAACAAAGGGTATATAACAAAGTATTGAGAAACTTTTGTTATTGACCAAATACTTATTTTCCACCATAATTTGCAAATACATTCATAAAAAATCCTACAATGTGATTTTCTGGATTTTTTTTCCTCATTTTGTCTGTCATAGTTGACGTGTACCTATGATGAAAATTACAGGCCTCTCATCTTTTTAAGTGGGAGAACTTGCACAATTGGTGGCTGACTAAATACTTTTTTTCCCCACTGTAATCTGTCAACAACAGCCAGAATAGTGGTAAAACATCAGAAAGGGGGAGATCAGTTACAAAGTTTATGGACAGATGTGACCAAGGCTGCTGAGGCACGGGAAGGGGAAGTAGTTTCCCTGCTTGGCCGTGTCGGGGAGATTTGGATTGGGTACATATGGAGCATGAGTTGACAAATTGGGCGACGTCCTGCACCAAGGTGAGGCCACCAGTACTTCTCGGAGAGGGATTGGATGGTGCGGGTGATACCTGGGTGTCCAGCGGCGAGGGATGTGTGTGCCCAGGTCAACAGCCGATCTCTCACACCCATTGAGACTTAGATGCGTTCTGGAGGGCAGGAAGCGGGAGCGTGTTCCCTCTCCAGAGCCTGGCGGATGTCCACATCTACGTCCCAAAACACGGGGCCAACGATATTGGAGGACCGATTTGAGCACACTTACAGGACTCTCAACCGGCGTGGAACCACAGGGTACGGGAAAGCAGGTCCTCCGGCATCCTGGTCCCCAGGGGTTGATTTTCATCCTCGACCAGGAGATGGTGGGGTTGTGACGTTGGAGCCACGGGAGACCGAGGATTACTTTGTGTAAGGGTGCGGTGGTGATGAGGAAGGGAAGGCTTTCCTGGTGCCTGGGTCCCACGGTGAGGGTGAGTGGTGCTGTGATGTGCGTAATTGTGCCGGATCCCGATGGTCACATATCCAGGGCTTGGACAGGAAAAGGAGAGCGGGTATGAAGTTAAGTTCAGGGAAGAGGCGAGAGCCTGGTCGATGAAGTTCCCAGCGGCACTGGAGTACACTAGAGTTGTAGAGACAACACTTGAGGGACAGCCAGCCAGTGAAATGGGGAACCAGAAAGGGTTTGGCAGAAAACGATGATAATGGAATTCTCACGCCTACCCTGGGAGACGGAAGGTCACTGCCCTCTGCTCAAGGTTAGGATGCACCCCGGGTTAGGATGCACCGGACACTGCTGAAGCTGGTGCCCCTCCTGGCCGCAATAGGGACAAATAATCGTATTGGCCACATGCGCCGAATACAACAGGTGTAGACATTACAGTGAAATGCTTGCTTACCTTAACCAACAATGCAGTTTAAGAAGAAAATAAAAATAGCAAATAATTAAAGAGCAGCAGTAAAATAAAATAACAGTAGGGAGGTTATGACTAAAATGAAATGATGATATACAGGGGGTACCGGTACAGAGTCAATGTGCAGGGGCACCGGTTAGTTGAGGTAGTTGAGGTAATATGTACATGTGGGTAGAGTTAAAGTGACTATGCATAAATAATAAACAGAGTAGCAGCAGCGTAAAAGAGGGGGGCAATGCAAATAGTCGGGGTAGTCATGATTAACTATTCAGGAGTCTTATGGCTTGGGGATAGAATCTGTTAAGAAGCATTTTGGACCTAGACTTGGCTCTCCGGTACCTCTTGCTGTGCGGTAGCAGAGAGAACAGTCTATGACTAGGGTGGCTGGAGTCTTTGATAATTTTTAGGGCCTTCCTCTGACAGAACCCCAGCTGTCTCCGGCGACGCCGCTCTTCCGCGGAGATGTGTGTGGCCCCTACCTCCTTGGGTTCAGGCTCTGCCTCAGGACAGCCAAAGGAGAGAGGCGTGTGGCGAGGTGGACACCGGCGCTCCCGAAGAAGGTTGGCCATCGAGATGAGAGCGTCCAAGAATATGTTGACATGCCAACTCCGTCTGGACCTCCTCGCGCAGTCCACACTGCGGAATAGAGTGCGGAGTGCCAGCTCATTCCATCCGCTGGAGGCTGCCACAGTCCGAAAGGTGAGGGCGTACTCCGCAGCTGGAGTCACTCACTCTGGGCACCTTGCTGGAGTCGCTCACCTCCCTCTCTGCCCTCTGGAGGATGGTCGAAGACCGCCCTGAACAGAGCCATGAACCCAGTTCCTCCTCTCCAACGCCCATCCGGTCAGCAGGGAAATGACCGTGGCAACCTTTGACCTCTCGGTGGTGTGGGGGCTCCCGTCTGATATGCGAAATAAAGGGAGCACTGGAGTAGGAAGCCACGGCATTTTGATGGAGTACCGTCATACTTCTCCGGGAAGGGAAAGTCGGGCATCGCTGACCTGGACGGACGGCTGGGTAGGCTGGCTCACTGTGACGACCCGTGGTAGGAGGCCCTCTGATAGGGCTATGGAGATGCGTAATGATGGGGACCAGGTGTGCGCAATAATGGTTGCCAGGTGTGGCCAATGTGGGTTGCCAGGACCGGTGGTTAGAAGACCGGCGATGTCGAGCGCCGGAGGGAGCAGGAGTGACAGTTGGTTTCTACTACTCTCCTTTATATGGATGATATACTGTATCATAATAATGCTGACTGTTGGTTTCTACTACTCTCCTTTATATGGATGATATACTGTATCATAATAATGCTGACTGTTGGTTGGTTTCTACTACTCTCCTTTATATGGATGATATACTGTATCATAATAATGCTGACTGTTGGTTGGTTTTACTTTTCTTCTCAGTTTTACCATCAACAACAGACAGACATTCTTCTCGAACTCCACCAGAAGCAGAATAGTCCACCATGTTCTCCAACGCACCAAGTATGAGGACGGGAAGTCTAAGATGGGTACGGAGCTACGCTAGCTATCTATCTACAGTGCATTCGGAAAGTATTCAGGCCCCTTGACTTTTTCCACATTTTGTTACGTTACAGCCTTATTCTAAAATGGATTAAATCATTTTTTTCCTCAATCTACACACAATACCCCATAATGACAAAGAAAAAACAGGTTTTTAGACATTTTTTCAAATGTATTACAAATAATAAACTGAAATATCACATTTACATAAGTATTCAGACCCTTTACTCAGTACTTTGGTGAAGCACTTTTGGCAGCGATTACAGCCTCGAGTCTTCTTGGGTGTGACGCTACAAGCTGGCAAACCTGTATTTGGGGAGTTTCTCCCATTCTTCTCTGCAGATCCTCTCAAGCTCTGTCAGGTTGGATGGGGAGTGATGCTGCACAGCTATTTTAAGGTCTCTCCAGAGATGTTCGATCTGGTTCAAGTCCGGGCTCTGGCTGGGCCACTCAAGGACATTCAATGACTTGTCCCGAAGCCACTCCTGCATTGTCTTGGCTGTGTGCTTAGGGTCGTTGTCCTGTTGGAAGGTGAACCAGTCTGAGGTCCTGAGTGCTCTGGAGCAGGTTTTCATCAAGGATCTATCTGTACTTTGCTCCGTTCATCTTTCCCTCGATCCTGACTAGTCTCCCAGTCCCTGCCGCTGAAAAACATCCCCACAGCATGATGCTGCCACCATCATGCTTCATCGTAGGGATGGTGCCAGGTTTCCTCCAGATGTGACGCTTGGCATTCAGGCCAAAGAGTTCAATTTTGGTTTCATCAGACCAGAGAATCTTGTTTCTCATGGTCAGAGTCCTTTAGGTGCCTTTTGGCAAACTCCAAGCGGGCTATCATGTGCCTTTTACTGAGTGGCTTCCGTCTGGCCACTCTACCATAAAGGCCTGATTGGTGGAGTGCTGCAGAGATGGTTTTCCTTCTGGAAGGTTCTCCCATCTCCAGAGGAACTCTGGAGCTCTGTCAGAGTGACCATCGGGTCCTTGGTCACCTACCTGACCAAGGCCCTTCTCCCCCGATTGCTCAGTTTGGCCGGGCGGCCAGCTCTAGGAAGAGTCTTGGTGGTTCCAAACTTCTTCCATTTAAGAATGATGGAGGCCACTGTGTTCTTTGGGACCTTCAATGCTGCAGAATTTGTTTTGGTACCCTTCCCTAGATCTGTGCCTCGACACAATCCCGTCTCGGAGCTCTATGGACAATTCCTTCGACCTCATGGCTTGGTTTTTGCTCTGACATGTACTGTCAACTGTGGGACCTTCCATAGACAGGTGTGTACCTAGGAATACCTATTTCTTTGTTAACCGCTCAACACAGAATAGCCGCATGTGCGCACTCCCTCAAATCGTTTGGAGAAAATATCCTTTCTATTTTATTCAGCTTTGTTCAATTGTATTCTTCATACTATAAAATAATGCCACAAAATTCTAAGCAAATCTTGTCTGCTAAATGAACTAGTGTAGCCCACAGCCATTTGGCATAGCCAGATCAGGACCTAACATAAGGACAACTCAGAGTATGCTATTCTGTTCTTCTGAAATTGACTAAATTTTCTTCATATCATGCTTCTTTAGACCTGTCTAAAATAAATAATGGATTTATTGTGAAGGTGTAGGCTATATTACATGGATTTATTAGACTTTTTAATATGTAGATGTTCCAAAGGTCAGCATCAGTGGCTTGTAGGCTATGTGTGGAAGTCAGGAGATGCTAAATGTGTTTATGTTAATTAACGGTCAATTACCGTGAGACCGACAGTTATTTGCTTGAATATCACCGGCTGACGAAATTTCGTGACTGCCACAGTCCTACCTGTGGTAAATTTGATTGATTGGAGATTATTTGGAAAGGCACACACCTGTCTATGGAAGGTCCCACAGTTGACAGTACATGTCAGAGCAAAAACCAAGCCATGAGGTCGAAGGAATTGTCCGTAGAGCTCCGAGATGGGATTGTGTTGAGGCACAGATCTGGGGAAGGCTACCAAAAAATGTCTGCAGCGTTGAAGGTCCCCAAGAACACAGTGGCCTCCATCATTCTTAAATGGAAGAAGTTTGGAACCACCAAGACTCTTCCTAGAGCTGGCCGCCCGGCCAAACTGAGCAATCGGGGGAGAAGGGCCTTGGTCAGGTAGGTGACCAAGGACCCGATGGTCACTCTGACAGAGTGCCAGAGTTCCTCTGTGGAGATGGGAGAACCTTCCAGAAGGACAACCATCTCTGCAGCACTCCACCAATCAGGCCTTTATGGTAGAGTGGCCAGCCGGAAGCCACTCCTCAGTAAAAGGCACATCACAACCTGCTTGGAGTTAGCCAAAAGGCACCTAAAGAACTCTCAGACCATGAGAAACAAGATTCTCTGGTCTGATGAAACCAAGACTGAAGTCATTGGACTGAATGCCATTTAGCAGACGCTCTTATCCAGAGCGACTTACAGTTAATGAGTGCATACATGTATTATTCTTTTTTTTTTTTTCATAATGGCCCCCCGTGGGAATAGAACCCACAACCCTGCCGTTGCAAGCGCCATGCTCTACCAACTGAGCTACAAGGGGCCCTGGATTAGTGCACGCACACATGCACACCATATATTACAAGCATCCTTACGCAATGACCAATCTACCCCCGTTAGCTACCCCAGTGAAAATGTTTGCCACTGATCAGTTGGATTCGAGGCTATTCTGTGACCTAGCCTGCTACAGACACCCACCGCGCTCCGTCTAGTTTCCCTAGGCAGACAGTTTGCCTCCCACATTAACAATATTCCAGCATACACGGCTAGTGCAGATGCCCAAGGTCTGTAACAGGGGGACACAATTATCTAGTCCCACTTCCATCACCACAACCAGGGGTGCCATCGAACATAACTAGCTCATCATTGACCTTCTCTGTTTATATCATGCAGTATAATAATCATTATTAGAACTGGGGTTGGCTTTAGATAGAATCCTCAGTGGCGGCCACTGTCTAATTGTGATGGGGTCTAGCAATGCATTTTGAGTCTTGGGAAGGGAAAACTATTTTTTTAAAATTATTATAGCATATTTCCAGTCTACTATTGGTTCTGCTTGGCAGGATGATGTTATTAAGTGTTTTTCTTCTATTGTAGGTATCAACAGGTTATTGGGCAATGGAACATATGAGGCTGCATTTCCGCCACACGAGGTACGAACATCGTTATAATGATATTAGGACATTAAAACACTGTATTATTATTATTACTAATACAGATTACTATTGTTATACAGTGCACTTAAATTTCAGGGGTGTCTGCTACGTGTCTTCCAGCCTCCTCCTTCACTCTTACTAGCACTGCTTTTGCAGATGTGCGTTACATATTGGCGTAGTCGGCAGGATGTGATTTATCATAAACTCAACCTCTAACGAATTAGAGACCATGGGCCGTATCCACAAAGCGTCTCCAGAGTGCAGAATTGACCGTAAGTGCTGAGAATAGAGACATTTTACTCCTACTCCGATGGGTCAAAATAAAAGCTATGCATGAAGCCTCTTTAGTCATAAGAGTCCCACCTAGTTGACAGATATTGACCTATATTATATTATATTATATTATATTCACCTCATGAGGTGTCCTAACCAGTTAAGTTACCAGTAGGTGTCTTTATAATAGAAAAAGTATTCAGTGGATCCTGTGCCGCATGCAATTGCTTTGGAGTGGTTGAAAGAACGTATTAATATTTCTATGTGATCAATCAAGAAATAATCTAGACCTACATGCTTCTGAAAATGATTTCACATGACTCTTATTTCACACGATATACCAAAAATACTTATAACCACATAAGCTAATAAATAATCATATTTTTTTCTTTAGGTTACTTAATTAACCTACATCGTGTTATTTCAAGTTATCGCTTTGGAGAGCAATAACACATTGTTAAAAAAAAATAGGCCTGACTTGCATATAAATTGGGCAATTAAAGGCATCTAGGGCCTATGTTAACTTTGATTGTGTTCGATGAAAACGGGAGTGACGAGTGTGTTGATATAACTGTAATAAAACAATTTACGTCAGCTTTTAACAACCATCAGAATTGGTCCAAAATAAAGTATTATGCACCCCAAGCGCTATTGATTATTCCTCATCATTTGCAACAAAGTCAATGAGCGTATTCTTCCTTTGCGGTACCTCAAACTGTTGTGAGATTGACCAGCTGAGATTAACTTTATGAGTTGATTTTACTCATGGCTCAGACTTTGTCTGGGCAGTGTCTTAACAACATCCTAAAACCTACTCTGAGCTGCGATTTTTGTTGTCTTAAAACAGGTTTTAACAGGATTCCTCTGACCTTTCCTGAGATGCTTTGTGGATACGGGCCCTTGGGCCCTCCATCGTTAGAACCTTCGTAGGAGCATCGTTAAATCTCTGAGCTGTTTCCCAAAACCGTTGTTACTAAAGTTGCACTCGAAAACGCTCCTAATTTACCGACTGCCTCAGATCAGTGTGTCGTAAGATCAATTTTATACACAGAACATATTTATCTGTCTCCGTGACCGTCGATAACTTCCCAACGAAGTTGACTACACATACAAAGTTGCCTGTGTCTTTGCAATTGTTACAAACAAGCGAAGGATAAAAAGATGCTTAAGATGAAAACCGAGATGACTGCATTAAAATATAAATAGCCTACCTACAGTTATGCCTATATATTTAAATTATATTGAAATCAATTTCATGTTCATTCAATTTAGTCTTATTTGGCCACTGTCTGTAATTTTTGTCTCAATATATTTCATGATGTGTAGCCTAACTGGTGATCAATGATGTGCCAAATCTTGATTTAGTGCATTATGTTAGGGTAAGCGTTAGAATACGCCTGCAGCACTATTTGCAACCATAGGTGATAATCCTTTCTTTCGATCCTATCAGTATCGACACTGTCACGCCCTGGCTCTGGGGACTATGTTATGTTGAGCCAGGGTGTGTAAGTCTATGTTTAATTTTCTATGTTGGTCTGAGTGACTCCCAATCAGAGGCAACGAGTGTCAGCTGGGTGTCTCTGATTGGGAGCCATATTTAACTGTTTGTCTTGCACTTTGTGTTTTGTGGTTTCTTGTTCCTTTTGGTTTGGTATCGAAGGACTTCACGTTTCGTTCTTTGTTTTGATCGTGTGATCTAGTAAATAAATATAAATATGTTCACCCGCAACGCTGCGCCTTGGTCCTCTCTGTTCGACGAGCGTGACAGACACTATGCCTCAACGACGCATTTTAGCGAACATTCTCGCTGCGTGGTGTTTTGGGAGACACATGTTATGTCTTCTGCCTTGCATCGTTAAAACACTCGTAAGCCTAAATTCCATCGCTGTCGGGAAACCGTGCCTTGTTATTGTTTTAACAATTACATTACAAAGATAAGGATTGCTATACATAGTACACTTGTGTTACTAACCATTTGGGGCATTACATTTGGCGTAGTCGGCAGGATTTGATTTATCAGAAACTCCACCTGTTACATAAGGTTCTGTGCCTCTGTTTCAAGGCGGATACAAAAGCATGGGATTAGCCTAGTGCAGGGTTCTTCAATTCCGGTCCTGGAGGGCCGAAACACCTCTGTTTTTCAACCTCTCCTTCTAATCAGGGGCTAATTCAGACCTGGGACACCAGGTGAGTGCAATTAACTACCAGGTAGAAATAAAAAAACAGAAGTGTTTCGGCCCTCCAGGACCGAAATTGAAGAACCCTGGCCTAATGTCTACCTGTCTTCTGCTAGTGTGAATTCTCTGCGTTCTGTGCTTCTGGGCAGATATAAAATAGTTGGCTACAGCCCTTACAGTAAGGAACTAGGCTGTCACTACAGCTGTAGGATCATACTTTGTGTCACCCTGTTGCGGGAGAACTTTCCTGCACAGCAGAAAATGTAAACTTGTAGTGTATTTGTGGTTTAAAAAGGCTTCTGAAGTTTGACATTTCCACTTTGACATTTCAGACTTGATTTTTTCCCTTACGAAAAAATTTCTCAACCCCTTATAATCCACATAATAATTCACATTTCCTGTTGCTGCAGGATTCTTTTTCTGCTGTAGCAAACTGGCTCAAATGAAGATCCACCTGTTAATTCTCTGGATACCAAAAGTAGATCCGGTAGTGGGACTAGACCAGTGACCACCTGTCTTCCACTAATGTTCGTTCTCGGTGTCCTGTGCTTGTGTTTTCAGGGTGGCTACAAGAGCCAACACCCTATTAAGACCCACGGCGCCCAGAACCACAGACACCTGCTGTACGAGAGGTGGGCTCGCTGGGGCATGTGGTTCAAGTACCAGCCTCTCGACCTTATCAGGTAGATGTGTGTGTGTGTGTGTGTGTGTGTGTGTGTGTGTGTGTGTGTGTGCGTGTGCGTGGAGTCTGTATAATGAGCCAAGGCTGTGCTCATGTAATGTGTCAGGGCAGGAACCCCCACAGGGACCCCGAGGCAAAGTTCCCTTCTCAGGAGTCCTATCTAAATTAAATACAGCAGCTAGGTCTGAACCGGTCCAATGTACCAGTCGACCGATAACTAGGTTCTAACAGGTCCAATGTACCAGTCGACCCATAACTAGGTCTGAACCGGTCCAATGTACCAGTCGACCCATAACTAGGTCTGAACCGGTCCAATGTACCAGTCGACCCATAACTAGGTCTGAACCGGTCCAATGTACCAGTCGACCCATAACTAGGTTCTAACAGGTCCAATGTACCAGTCGACCCATAACTAGGTCTGAACCGGTCCAATGTACCAGTCGACCCATAACTAGGTCTGAACCGGTCCCATGTACCAGTCGACCCATAACTAGGTCTGAACAGGTCCAATGTACCAGTCAACCCATAACTACAGTGAGGGAAAAAAGTATTTGATCCCCTGCTGATTTTGTACGTTTGCCCACTGACAAAGAAATGATCAGTCTATAATTTTAATGGTAGGTTTATTTGAACAGTGAGAGACAGAATAACAACAAAAAAATCCAGAAAAACGCATGTCAAAAATGTTATAAATTGATTTGCATTTTAATGAGGGAAATAAGTATTTGACCCCTTTGCAAAACATGATTTAGTACTTGGTGGCAAAACCCTTGTTGGCAGTCACAGAGGTCAGACGTTTCTTGTAGTTGGCCACCAGGTTTGTACACATCTCAGGAGGGATTTTGTCCCACTCCTCTTTGCAGATCTTCTCCAAGTCATTAAGGTTTTGAGGCTGACGTTTGGCAACTCAAACCTTCAGCTCCCTCCACAGATTCTCTATGGGATTAAGGTCTGGAGACAGGCTAGGCCACTCCAGGACCTTAATGTGCTTCTTCTTGAGCCACTCCTTTGTTGCCTTGGCCGTGTGTTTTGGGTCATTGTCATGCTAGAATACCCATCCACGACCCATGTTCAATGCCCTGGCTGAGGGAAGGAGGTACTCACCCAAGATTTGACGGTACATGGCCCCGTCCATCGTCCCTTTGATGCGGTGAAGTTGTCCTGTCCCCTTAGCAGAAAAACACCACCAAAGCATAATGTTTCCACCTCCATGTTTGACGGTGGGGATGGTGTTCTTGGGGTCATAGGCAGCATTCCTCCTCCTCCAAACACGGCGAGTTGAGTTGATGCCAAAGAGCTCCATTTTGGTCTCATCTGACCACAACACTTTCACCCAGTTCTCCTCTGAATCATTCAGATGTTCATTGGCAAACTTCAGACAGTTATGTATATGTGCTTTCTTGAGCAGGGGGACCTTGCGGGCGCTGCAGGATTTCAGTCCTTCACTGCGTAGTGTGTTACCAATTGTTTTCTTGGTGACTATGGTCCCAGTTGCCTTGAGATCATTGACAATATCCTCCCGTGTAGTTCTGGGCTGATTCCTCACCGTTCTCATGATCATTGCAACTCCACGAGGTGAGATCTTGCATGGAGCCCCAGGCCGAGGGAGATTGACAGTTATTTTGTGTTTCTTCCATTTGCGAATAATCGCAACAACTGTTGTCACCTTCTCACCAAGCTGCTTGGCGATGGTCTTGTAGCCCATTCCAGCCTTGTGTAGGACTACAATCTTGTCCCTGACTTCCTTGGAGAGCTCTTTGGTCTTGGCCATGGTGGAGAGTTTGGAATCTGATTGATTGATTGCTTCTGTGGACAGGTGTCTTTTATACAGGTAACAAACTGAGATTAGGAGCACACTCTTAAAGGGAGTGCTCCTAATCTCAGCTCGTTACCTGTATAAAAGACACCTGGGAGCCAGAAATCTTTCTGATTGAGAGGGGGTCAAATACTTATTTCCCTCATTAAAATGCAAATCAATTTATAACATTTTTGACATGCGTTTTTCTGGATTTTTTTGTTGTTATTCTGTCTCTCACTGTTCAAATAAACCTACCATTAAAATTATAGACTGATCATTTCTTTGTCAGTGGGCAAACATACAAAATCATCAGGGGATCAAATACTTTCTTCCCTCACTGTAGGTTCTAACAGGTCCAATTGGACTATATCTTGATCATTGAACTTCTTTCCTCTGTATGAAACACATCTGAAATACAACTAAGTTTGAAATTGGTCCAATTTCAATTCAACCCCAATGCAGCTGCTTGCAATGTTTTTCCTAATCTATTTAGTTTGTTGGACTCCTGATGAAGGGCTATTGACAAAATGTTGAGGTGAGATGCATTAAAATTATTAGTTGTGCATTAAAGATCACATCTGTGCTTTTATTAATAGTTTTTTCATTCGTCCATCTACCTGGAAACATGACAGGTGTGCTAAATATACCTGTACTCATTTATATTAATGGACTTGTTTCCTTTTCAGGCAAATACAACTAGGTCTGAATGGCTCCAATTTAATCAATCCATGTCGGGGAGTCTTGCTAATCTATTCTCTCTATTGGACTTTACTTTGGGGAGGAGGTCGGCCTGTACCTTGCCTGGTTGCAGGCTTTACTTTGGGGAGGAGGTCGGCCTGTACCTTGCCTGGTTGCAGGCTTTACTTTGGGGAGGAGGTCGGCCTGTACCTTGCCTGGTTGCAGGCTTTACTTTGGGGAGGAGGTCGGCCTGTACCTTGCCTGGTTGCAGGCTTTACTTTGGGGAGGAGGTCGGCCTGTACCTTGCCTGGTTGCAGGCTTTACTTTGGGGAGGAGGTCGGCCTGTACCTTGCCTGGTTGCAGGCTTTACTTTGGGGAGGAGGTCGGCCTGTACCTTGCCTGGTTACAGGCTTTCCTTTGGGGAGAAGCTTGGCCTGTACCTTGCCTGGTTGGTTACAAAGTACCTGTTTTCTGCCAGGCATACAGCTGGGTCTGAATTTAAGGTCAACCCCAACCATTTTAGGGAGCTTTTGCTAATCTATCTTTTTTCATTTCGACTTTCCTCTCCAGGCGTTACTTTGGGGAGAAGATTGGGCTGTACTTTGCCTGGCTGGGCTGGTACACTGGCATGCTGATCCCTGCAGCTCTGGTGGGTCTCCTCGTCTTCCTCTACGGACTCCTTACTATGGACACTAGTCAAGTCAGGTCAGTCAGGACACACCAGGGCAGGGGTTAAATTGGGCCGGGTCCGAGACCCGGCACCTATGATCCAAATGAGAGCCAGGCGGAGCTGTTACCGGGTACCTTTGGTTATTTGAATTATCTAATGAAATTGATTTTGTCCACATTACATTTTCTACAGCCAACAACACGAGTAAGCAACAGCAAAATCAGACAACCCCATAGTAGAATAGTTGTTCAGCCTGTCGCCGTCTGTGTAAGAAAATTATATTCCTCCCGAGGCGCATTCAAATTGCAAGTGCCGCACAGGGAGAGAAATATGCATGGCCCAGTCATTGTAGGCTACAACATTCTAAATGCAGTCACGGGAAAAACCCACCTGTGAAAGCAGTTTTGACGGTCACTGTTAAAAGGAGGACGATCACTGAGCTTTCGAGTGTTACATTTACATTTACGTCATTTAGCAGACGCTCTTATCCAGAGCCACTTACAGTGTTACTAGGCTACCCTTATTTGTCAAATCCAAGAAATTAGTAAAAATGCACAATTTTAGAACCAGAGATTTTAGCAGCGTCAATGGCGTTGAATTAATAGGGAAAACCCGGGGCTAAATGTAACAGGGGGCCCGGTGTAACGGCCTACATTATATTCACAGTACATGATCCTTGGTTGGCTAAGTGCCAGTGCAATATTTTTTTGGGGGACACTCAGAAGTCATCAATAAGTTGCTAACTAGCAACAAGATAGCCTAACGTTTAGACTAGAGTTTGTGATCTAGTTAATGATTAGCCCAATGGGATACATGCAGATGGGTAACCCTCAGCTTATTTATGTATAGTCACTATGCTGCATCGGATGGGCTATATCAGGTGATGATGTTTATTGCTAAATAGCACACCTGACTGATAATATGGAACAATATGTTATTGGGCTCATTTCTGGAGGGGGAAATTATATATTTTATTTTATTTTCATTTATTCTGTAGTAGAATGTCCTTTTGAAAAATCACCAGAACTGACCTTCTCACAGTCGTTCTCCCCCAATAAACTGTGGGTCCCTCCGCAACCCCACCTCTCCCCACCCCTGCACCTGGGCATCGTGTTCTCCCCCAATAAACTGTGGGTCCCTCCGCAACCCCACCTCTCCCCACCCCTGCACCTGGGCATCGTGTTCTCCCCCAATAAACTGTGGGTCCCTCCGCAACCCCACCTCTCCCCACCCCTGCACCTGGGCATCGTGTTCTCCCCCAATAAACTGTGGGTCCCTCCGCAACCCCATCTCTCCCCACCCCTGCACCTGGGCATCGTGTTCTCCCCCAATAAACTGTGGGTCCCTCCGCAACCCCATCTCTCCCCACCCCTGCACCTGGGCATCGTGTTCTCCCCCAATAAACTGTGGGTCCCTCCGCAACCCCATCTCTCCCCCTCCCCTGCACCTGGGCATCGTGTTCTCCCCCAATAAACTGTGGGTCCCTCCGCAACCCCACCTCTCCCCACCCCTGCACCTGGGCATCGTGCTCTCCCCCAATAAACTGTGGGTCCCTCCGCAACCCCATCTCTCCCCACCCCTGCACCTGGGCATCGTGTTCTCCCCAATAAACTGTGGGTCCCTCCGCAACCCCATCTCTCCCCACCCCTGCACCTGGGCATCGTGCTCTCCCCCAATAAACTGTGGGTCCCTCCGCAACCCCACCTCTCCCCACCCCTGCACCTGGGCATCGTGTTCTCCCCCAATAAACTGTGGGTCCCTCCGCAACCCCATCTCTCCCCACCCCTGCACCTGGGCATCGTGTTCTCCCCCAATAAACTGTGGGTCCCTCCGCAACCCCACCTCTCCCCACCCCCTGCACCTGGGCATCGTGCTCTCCCCCAATAAACTGTGGGTCCCTCCGCAACCCCATCTCTCCCCACCCCTGCACCTGGGCATCGTGTTCTCCCCCAATAAACTGTGGGTCCCTCCGCAACCCCACCTCTCCCCACCCCTGCACCTGGGCATCGTGTTCTCCCCCAATAAACTGTGGGTCCCTCCGCAACCCCACCTCTCCCCACCCCTGCACCTGGGCATCGTGTTCTCCCCCAATAAACTGTGGGTCCCTCCGCAACCCCACCTCTCCCCACCCCTGCACCTGGGCATCGTGTTCTCCTCCAATAAACTGTGGGTCCCTCCGCAACCCCCACCTCTCCCCACCCCTGCACCTGGGCATCGTGTTCTCCCCCAATAAACTGTGGGTCCCTCCGCAACCCCATCTCTCCCCACCCCTGCACCTGGGCATCGTGTTCTCCCCCAATAAACTGTGGGTCCCTCCGCAACCCCACCTCTCCCCACCCCTGCACCTGGGCATCGTGTTCTCCTCCAATAAACTGTGGGTCCCTCCGCAACCCCACCTCTCCCCACCCCTGCACCTGGGCATCGTGTTCTCCCCCAATAAACTGTGGGTCCCTCCGCAACCCCACCTCTCCCCACCCCTGCACCTGGGCATCGTGTTCTCCCCCAATAAACTGTGGGTCCCTCCGCAACCCCACCTCTCCCCACCCCTGCACCTGGGCATCGTGTTCTCCCCCAATAAACTGTGGGTCCCTCCGCAACCCCACCTCTCCCCACCCCTGCACCTGGGCATCGTGTTCTCCCCCAATAAACTGTGGGTCCCTCCGCAACCCCACCTCTCCCCACCCCTGCACCTGGGCATCGTGTTCTCCCCCAATAAACTGTGGGTCCCTCCGCAACCCCACCTCTCCCCACCCCTGCACCTGGGCATCGTGCTCTAACACCCTCCCAATGCAATTTTCCCTCCACTCTGCCCAGACTACAGTAACAGTAAATGGAAAACATCCCAAATGGTATTCCGTTTTCCTTTATAGTGCACTACTGTGGGCCCTGGAATAGGGTGCCATTTTGGAATCAGACCAGAACTCTCCATTAAAGTGTTATTGATGTCGCAGAATGGTTTCAAATCGCAGTTTGTTCACCCTTATCCTAGTCCCCCCTAACCCCTATGCCTTAACCATGACCTTAACCCTAACTTTGTCTAACCTTAACCTTTTGGATTTACCCGTTGAATATCCTTTTTCTAATTACATAAGGCCTTAGAATCACCTTCTAATGATTCATTTGCATTTGGATTATCTTCGTTTGGGGTTTTTCATCTCCTCTTTTGATATTGTGTTTTAAAGACATGGAAGTTCTGTCTGTTTAATGTATCTTCCTGTTTCGTCCCATCAGTAAAGAGATCTGTGAGGCCAACACTACGATCATGTGTCCTATGTGTGAGCAGAACTGCAACCCCTGGAAACTCAGTGACAGCTGTGTCTATGCAAAGGTCAGTAATAAGACCACGAAGCTGTTCTGCTTTTCCACCTTGGGAGCTCAGTGACAGCTTTGTCTATGCAAAGGTCAATTAGATGCTGATATATCGTAAAACAGTTTGAGATCATTAACATAAATGTGCTAATTAACTCACCCAAGATTTGGCGGCTTCCATGATTAGTAACACCCATGAGGAATTAGAACTATGCTGTATGTGTAGAAGTACTATACTATTACTATTAGCTAGTACTGTAGTAAACAGAAGTACTATTACTATTAGCTAGTACTGTAGTTTGCAACGCCAGGGTTGTAGTACTGTAGTAAACAGAAGTACTATTACTATTAGTACTGTAGAAGTAATATTACTGTTAGTACTGTAGTAAACAGAAGTAATATTACTGTTAGCTAGTACTGTAGTAAACAGAAGTAATATTACTGTTAGCTAGTACTGTAGTTTGCAACGCCAGGGTTGTAGTACTGTAGTAAACAGAAGTACTATTACTATTAGTACTGTAGAAGTAATATTACTGTTAGTACTGTAGTAAACTGAAGTAATATTACTGTTAGCTAGTACTGTAGTAAACAGAAGTAATATTACTGTTAGTACTGTAGTAAACATAAGTAATATTACTGTTAGTGCTGTAGTAAACAGAAGTAATATTACTGTTAGTACTGTAGTAAACATAAGTAATATTACTGTTAGTGCTGTAGTAAACAGAAGTAATATTACTGTTAGTGCTGTAGTGTCTCCTGAGTGGCGCAGTGGTCTAAGGCACTGCATCGCAGTGCTAACTGTGCCACTAGAGATCCTGGTTCGAATCCAGGCTCTGTCGTAGCCGGCCGCGACCGGGAGACTCATGGGCGGCGCACAATTGGCCCAGAGTCGTCCAGGGTAGGGGAGGGAATGGCCGGCAGGGATGTAGCTCAGTTGATAGAGCATGGCGTTTGCAACGCCAGGGTTGTGGGTTCGATTCCCACGGGGGGCCAGTATTAAAAAATATATATGTATTCACTAACTGTAAGTCGCTCTGGATAAGAGCGTCTGCTAAATGACTAAAATGTAATGTAAAATGTACAGAAGTAATATTACTGTTAGCTGGTACTGTAGTAAACAGAAGTAATATTACTGTTAGTACTGTAGTAAACAGAAGTAATATTGCTGTAGTAAACAGAAGTAATATTACTGTTAGTACTGTAGTAAACAGAAGTAATTTTACTGTTAGTACTGTAGTAAACAGAAGTAATATTACTGTTAGCTAGTACTGTAGTAAACAGAAGTAATATTACTGTTAGTACTGTAGTAAACAGAAGTAATATTACTGTTAGTGCTGTAGTAAACAGAAGTAATATTACTGTTAGCTGGTACTGTAGTAAACAGAAGTAATATTACTGTTAGCTAGTGCTGTAGTAAACAGAAGTAATATTACTGTTAGTACTGTAGTAAACAGAAGTAATATTACTGTTAGCTAGTGCTGTAGTAAACAGAAGTAATATTACTGTTAGTACTGTAGTAAACAGAAGTAATATTACTGTTAGTACTGTAGTAAACAGAAGTAATATTACTGTTAGTACTGTAGTAAACAGAAGTAATATTACTGTTAGTGCTGTAGTAAACAGAAGTAATATTACTGTTAGCTGGTACTGTAGTAAACATAAGTAATATTACTGTTAGCTAGTACTGTAGTAAACAGGAGTAATATTACTGTTAGTACTTCGAATTCCAATTCTCTTCAATGCGTTTCAGCAGCTTGGTTTCCATCCAATTGGCGATAGATTTTCATGAGAATATTCTAGAACCGCACATTTTCCAACTAGTGGGCTGTTTCCACCAAATGGACTAACAATCAGCGTGATGACGAAGTGCACAAAATGTACTTTTTTCACTTATGTTTTCATACTGGCCCCCCGTGGGAATCGAACCCACAACCCTGGCGTTGCAAGCGCCATGCTCTACCAACTGAGCTACACGTCACCAGAAACGTCCTGTTTCCATCACCGCGGTGGTTAAAATTTTTTTTTTATAAAAATGAAGACATGACTTAAACTGTGGATGGAAACGTGGTTAATGAGAAAAATGTGGAATTGGGATTTGACTTTCGGAATTGACTGGAATTGAAATAGAATGTTGACCCCAGCCCTGTAAACTCCTGAGTGGCGCAGTGGTCTAAGGCACTGCATCGCAGTGCTAACTGTGCCACTAGAGATCCTGGTTCAAATCCAGGCTCTGTCGCAGCCGGCCGTGACCGGGAGACTCATGGGCGGCGCACAATTGGCCCAGCGTCGTCTAGGGTAGGGGAGGGAATGGCCGGCAGGGATGTAGCTCAGTTGATAGAGCATGGCGTTTGCAACGCCAGGGTTGTGGGTTCGATTCCCACGGGGGGCCAGTATAAAAAAATATAATATGTAATCACTAACTGTAAGTCGCTCTGGATAAGAGCGTCTGCTAAATGACTAAAATGTAATGTAAATGTATCACACTACTGCTGATATAGGCTAAGCTATGCTGACCAACTCAGTGGCCTTGTGGTTAGTGTGTCCACCCTGAGATTGAAAGTTTGGGAGTTCGATTCCTGGCCGAGTCATACCAAAAGACTGTAAAAAAATGGGACCCAGTGCGTCTCTCCTTGACACTCAGCATTTATGAGCTAGATCGGGGTTAGAGTAGCGTCCTATCCAGGGTGTGTAGGCCTACATGAACATCAAGCTGCCTCACACCACAGAAACAGGAGATAGGCTCCTGATCCAGTTAGCCGTTCAAGGCTACTTGCACTGGAAAATACAAGGCACACGGGAAATTACTCCCGTCGATACAAAATACACGAGCTCCACCGAGCTTCACTAACCTCCACAATAAACAATCACCCCACACAGACAAGGAAGCAGAGGGAACACTTATACCATGACTAATGAGGGAATAAGGACCAGGTGTGTGTGATTGAAGACGAGACAAATGGAGTGATGATAAATGGATCGGCAGTGGCTAGAAAGCCGGTGACGCCGAACGCCGAAACCTGCCCGAACAAGGAGGGGAGGCAGCCTCGGCAGAAGTCGTGACAGCCTGCAGGGATGTCATCGACGTTCATGTCATGGTCCTCTGTAGCTCAGCTGGTAGAGCACGGCGCTTGTAACGCCAGGGTAGTGGGTTCGATCCCCGGGACCACCCATACACAAAAAAATTTATGCACGCATGACTGTAAGTCGCTTTGGATAAAAGCGTCTGCTAAATGGCATATTATTATATTATTATGGTGCCTCGTTCCAGCAGGTATTGACTATTGATTCTAACCCAAAGGAATTGTTTATTTACATCTGAGTCTGTTTCTGCAGGTGACTCATCTCTTTGACAATGGAGGAACTGTGTTCTTTGCTATCTTCATGGCTATATGGGGTAAATACATTATTCTGACATTTTTCTCAGTCTCTCCCCCCCCTCTGGTATCCATGTTTGATACCATTCTATTCACTCTATTCCAGACATTATTAAAGAACAGAGTAGCAGCATCATATGTTGAGTGTAAAAGTTTGTGTGTGTGCGTGTAATGTGTATGCATGTGTGTTTGAGTTGTGTCGGTGTGTGTTATTTGTGTGGGAGTGTCAATGTAGTGTGTGTGAATGAGTGTGTATATGCTGTGTATATACAGTGCCTTCGGAAAGTATTCAGACCCCTTGACCTTTTCCACATTTTGTTTCTTTACAGCCTTATTCTAAAATGGATGAAATAAATAAAAATCCTCATCAATCTACACACAATACCCCATAATGACAAAGCGAAAACAGGTTTTTAGACATTTTTGCAAATGCATAAGTAAGTTAAAAAACAGATACCTTATTTACATAAGTATTCAGACCCTTTGCTATGAGACTTGAAATTGAGCTCAGGTGCATCCAGTTTCCATTCATCATCCTTGAGATGTTTCTACAACTTCATTGCTGTCCACCTGTGGTAAATGCAATTGATTGGACATGATTTGGAAAGGCACACACCTGTCTATATAAGGGCCCCACAGTTGACAGTGCATGTCAGAGCAAGAACCAAGCCATGAGGTCGAAGGAATTGTCCGTAGGGCTCCGAGACAGGATTGTGTCGAGTCACAGATCTGGGGAAGGGTACCAAAACATTTCTGCACCGTTGGTGATCAGGCCTACCACCGTTGTGTCGTCAGTGTCTGGGATGATGGTGTTAATGTGTGTCATGACCAGCCTTTCAAAGCCCTTCATAATTACAGATGTGAGTGCTACAGGATGATAATAATTTAGGCAGGTTACCTCGGAGCTCCTGGGAACAGGGACAACGGTGGTCAGCTTGAAACATGTTGGGATTACAGGCTGGGACAAGGAGAGATTGCCAGCTGGTCTGCGCATTCTTTGCTCACGTCGGCCACGGAGAGCAAGATCACACAGTCATCCGGAAAAACGGGGGGGCTTTCTCTCAGTTGAATGTTCCAACGGCCCAAGAGATTTGGTTATTTTCAATAATTTGTGGGCAAACACACACACACACACACACACAACATTTACCGTTACACAACTGTAACCAGTGGTAAATTGAGTCTATTTATTACTGAACTGATCATTTTAGAGCTGCACACGGCTCCAAAAATAAATAAATAACTTCTTCACCTGAGAAATCAAGACAATAACTAGAGCAAGATACATACTGTAAAAATAAAAACTTTCTACAAAATAAATCTATAATTTTAATTACTCTACGTCTCCTTGCCATTGTCATTAATGGGAGAAACATATTTTTTGCAAACATATAATGGGGGTCCTTGGTGGTTTGCCTGTTAGCCTGGGTGGGGGTCCTTGGTGGTTTGCCTGTTAGCCTGGGTGGGGGTCCTTGGTGGTTTGCCTGTTAGCCTGGGTGGGGGTCCTTGGTGGTTTGCCTGTTAGCCTGGGTGGGGGTCCTTGGTGGTTTGCCTGTTAGCCTGGGTGGGGGTCCTTGATGGTTTGCCTGTTAGCCTGGGTGGGGGTCCTTGGGCAGTAAACAAGTAATTAAAGCTGTAAACAAGTAATTAAAGAAGACAATTAGATTTCTATACTAAATGAATCTGTCAGACTACTTTGAGTTAATTTCTTTGATTTGACTCTTTGGCTTACTAATTTAAGTCTAACAGTAATGAGTAATTAAGCTGAGGAATGAAACACCCAGGAGGGAGAATCTGTGTGCCACACAGCACCACACTGATGTTAGCTAACACCACACCTGGCTGTTGGACCGTGTCCCGGCATCGTTCTCTAACACCTTCCCAAAGCAATCTTTTAATACCTCCACTCTGTCCAACGAGACTCCAATAAAGTACGTGGAAAACGTCCATGTGCGTCCCAAATGCCACCGTATTCCCTTTATAGTGCACTACATTTGATCAGGGCCCAATAGGGCACTGGTCAAAAGTAGTGCCCTTTTATATGGAATAGGGTGCCATTTTTGGACGAAGGCCCAGACTCCATTACAGTGAATGGGACGTTTCACTGTAGGCTACCGCAGCCAAACCCTATACTGTACTGTGAATCGAATTTAACGTTTCTTGGTCGTGTACACAGTTTAGTTGGTGTTATAGCAGGTCCTCGGTCATACAACACAAACCTAAACGGAACAAGATCCCACAAAAGACAAGTGCACAACAGGCTGCCTAAGTATGGTACCCAATCAGAGACAACAAGACACAGCTGCCTCCGATTGGGAACCACCCCGGCCAACACAGAAACACACGATCTAGAAAAGAACACATAGAAAACAAAACATAGACACTACACATTAAAACTAACACCCTGGCTCAACATATAAGAGTCCCCAGAGCCAGGGCGTGACAGTGGTGTGTGTATAACTGTATTGTTGGTTAAGGGCTTGTAAGTAAGCATTTCACTGTAAGGTCTACACCTGTTTTTATTTTTATTTGATTTAAACAGTGTAACTAAAATACAAGGTAGAGTAGTAGAAATATTATGATGAGCTATGTCAGGGATACAGTATTTAAATACACATTGTGAAACGGGAAGTGACCAGTGGTTCAATGTCTCTATAGCATGGGACAGCAGCTGTGTGTGTGTGTGTGTGTGTGTGTGTGTGTGTGTGTAGATGAGGGAAAGAACCCAGGCATCTAAAGCCTGTTTTCCCCATGTACTCTCCCTCTTTAAACAGAAGTGGTTCAAGCTCTATTCAAGTTTAATCTTGCTGCCCATTTAAAAATACATTCGCATCACTTTTTGAAATCACCATATTCTCATGTGTATCCAATGTTTCTGTGTTTAGGGAATGTGCCGTAGAGTTATTCCCCCTTGAGAATTCAAATATCAATGTGGGCCCTCCCAAAATTGTCAAAGATATTGACTTTACCCCCTAGAGACGTCAGGCACCCCCAAGAGACATCAGGCACCCCCTAGAAACGTCAGGCACCCCCAAGAGACATCAGGCACCCCCTAGAAACGTCAGGCACCCCCAAGAGACATCAGGCACCCCCTAGAAACGTCAGGCACCCCCAAGAGACATCAGGCACCCCCTAGAAATGTCAGGCACCCCCAAGAGCTATTATTCCACTCCTTGCCACTCCTTGTCATGCAAAACATGACACGTCACGGAGTACAAGAAGCGGAATATTTGCAGAACAGGTTCAGGATTTCAGGCTCTACTGGGATAGATCACTGAAGTAATTCCATGGAAGGTTGATTGATCCCTCCTCTCCCTGTTTCCTGTTCTGTTGGAACGTTGTCCCTGTAGCCACGGTGTTCCTGGAGTTCTGGAAGAGGAGGAGGGCGGAGCTGACATATGACTGGGACCTCATCGACTGGGAGGAGGAAGAGGTTGGTCCAGTCAGAAATATCTGGTTTATTCATGTGATATCACGTCAGAGACACGTGTGTACATGTATGTAGACTAGTGTTCAGCCGTTTCTCATTCAGCAATATCTGGTTGATGTCATACCATATTCAGCAATTTCAATGTCTCTTATGATACAGTCAAGCATTGACTGGATGGGGGTATCTATGATTGGGTCAAGTCAGAAATATCAGAGTGATTGATAATGGAGTGTGTGTGTGTGTTTGTCCCAGGAGAATCTGCGGCCCCAGTTCGAAGCCAAGTACTCCAGGGTAGAGAGAGTAAACCCAATCTCTGGCAAGCCGGAGCCCTTCCAGCCCTTCACTGACAAAGTCAGCAGACTCATGATCTCTGTGTCCGGCATCTTCTTCATGGTAAGACCCTGTGGTCCTCTGTAGCTCAATTGGTAGAGCGCGGCGCTTGTAACACCAGGGTAGTGGTTTGATCCCCGGGACCACCCATACGTAAAAAATGTATGCACACATGACTGTAAGTCGCTTTGGATAAAAGCGTCTGCTAAATGGCTTATTATTATTATTATTATTATTATTATTATTATTATTATTATTATATATGAGTTATCAGGCTGTACTGTCTGTCTGTCTGTCTGTCTGTCTGTCTGTCTGTGTCTGGGATCTCCTTCACAGGTAAGACCTTCCATCACACAAATAAAAAGGCTGTGGTGTGGATCTATCCTCAGTGTGTACACACTGCAGGGTTTGGGATCAATTCCATTTAAATTCAGGCAATTCTAGAAGTACAATGAAATGTTTTAATTGAAAATCTAATTGGAATTGGAATTTCGGTTTACTTTCTAAATTGACTGAATTGAAATGGAACTGACCCCAACCCTGGAACACGGTTTACTACCTACCAGAGTGATTAGCTTCTATCAGCCTGCTACCGCCCCCTGGTGGAGGGGATCCATCACTGCAACAGCCACTCCTTGGAAACAGTTGACTCTGCCCCTCAGTAGTTGTGGTATTGTTTTTCATTGTTCATTGTTGCTCATCACTCCACTACAATAAGGAAGTGTCTAGAGTCTGTGACATGTAACAGTGACTCATTGTTTAACAATATGACTCCATAGAGTCTAGACGTTGTAAACGTACGATCCCAGACCCAGCCTGGATGCATTACCCCAAAACTGACAGCTTCAATACATTATCCTCAGAGGATGATGATTTATCTGACCGGTATAGTTCTTCTTTCTATTTCTGTCTGTCTCTCTCTTTCTCCCCCCCCCCCCCATGCTACTTTCTCTCTGTGTGTCCTCCAGATCTCTCTGGTCCTGACAGCGGTGTTTGCGGTGGTGGTGTTCCGACTGATCGTCATGGAGAAGTTTGCATCTCTCGACTGGGTGTTTGTCAAAAAGAACTGGCAGTTTGCCACCTCTGGCACCGGAGTCTGTATCAACTTCATGATCATCATGTCTCTGAATGTGGTGGGTGCAGGCCAAACCAAACCATAGAATAGTGTAATTATATTTGATCCACAATCAGAAGAACAGATGTCATGTCCCTCAATGTGAATGGATGTCTGGCCAAACTATTAAGCCAAGCCACCTCATCCACAGTCGTGCATGTCTCCCGAGTGGTAGCAGTGGTCTAAGGCACTGCGTCGCAGTGCTAGCTGTGCCACTAGAGATCCTGGTTAGAGTCCAGGCTCTGTCGCAGCCGGCCGCGACCGGGAGACCCATGGGCGGCGCACAATTGGTCCAGCGTCGTCCAAGGTATGGGGAGGGTTTGGCCGGCAGCGATGTGGGTTCGTTTCCCATGAGGGGCCAGTATGATTTTTTTTAAATGTATTTTTTATTAAACATGTATGCATTCACTAACTGTAAGTTGCTCTGGATAAGAGCGTCTGCTAAATGACTAAAATGTAAAATAATGTTGCATATTGATCCAAAGCCAAATTGTAACTTTCTGTTCACCATGTCTGTGAATGTGGTGGGTATCTGGGTTATCTCTCTTCAGGTATATGAAAAGGTGGCTTACCTGCTCACCAATTTAGGTGAGCATAACCCTCATTCGATACACATATGTTGCTTCATTAACAGCTTCAGAGGTACATGTCAACTTCTGTCATCTCTCTCGCTCTCTCTCTCTCTCTCTCCCCCTCCCTCCCTCTATCTCTTCCTCTGTCTCTCTCTCTCTCCCTCTCTCTCTCTAGAACACCCACGGACTGAGTCAGAATGGGAGAACAGTTTTGCTCTCAAGATGTTTCTCTTCCAGTTTGTTAACTTGAACAGCTCTACGTTCTACGTCGCGTTCTTCCTTGGAAGGTAACTATTAGAAGGTCACCTTCTAAACAAGTGGTCCTCTGTAGCTCAGCTGGTAGAGCACGGCGCTTGTAACGCCAAGGTAGTGGGGTTCGATCCCCGGGGACCACCCATACACAAAATAAAAATGTATTCACGCATGACTGTAAGTCGCTTTGGATAAAAGCGTCTGCTAAATGGCATATTATTATTATTTGTAACAGACGGTTTTAT
This sequence comes from Coregonus clupeaformis, assembly GCF_020615455.1. Taxonomy (NCBI): domain Eukaryota; kingdom Metazoa; phylum Chordata; class Actinopteri; order Salmoniformes; family Salmonidae; genus Coregonus; species Coregonus clupeaformis. The sequence continues at coordinate 289,272 of NW_025533755.1, read as the reverse complement.
GGAAGCCGTCCTCAATACATTTAACAGCATAAGTCCTACAAGCTCCCCCCCCTTTTTTTTTTTACATTGCAGGTTCTCTTTTCTATAAGAATAAACCAGTTTTTAGAATTACATGATTCCTCAAGATTCCCCCGAAATAAGTTGATTCACCAAATAAGTTTTCTGTGTGAGTAAGGTTCTGTGCAAGTTTCAATCTCCCCCCCCACCCCCCGCCCCCCACTGTCCTGAGAATTAAACTGGAGCTAATATCTTCACTCTGACCTATGTTTAGGTTCGCCGGCAGACCAGGGAAATATAACAAACTGTTCAATAGATGGAGACTGGAGGAGGTGAGTGGAGTCAGGAAGCAACCCAACAATAAAACTACGTTTGCATCCCAAATGGCACCCTGTTCCCTATACAGGGCTCTGGTCAAAAGTAGTGCACTATATAGGGAATAGGGTGCCATTCTCTGGTCAAAAGTAGTGCACTATATAGGGAATAGGGTGCCATTCTCTGGTCTAAAGTAGTGCACTATATAGGGAATAGGGTGCCATTCTCTGGTCAAAAGTAGTGCACTATATAGGGAATAGGGTGCCATTCTCTGGTCTAAAGTAGTGCACTATATAGGGAATAGGGTGCCATTCTCTGGTCTAAAGTAGTGCACTATATAGGGAATAGGGTGCAATTTTGGGACGCTACCCCGGTTATTACACTGTTAGAGATGGTTATTAACAATAAAACAATAATAAAGCAATAAAGCAATAAAAAAAAGGTTATTATTTAAACACTGTTAAGGCTGCTTATTGCCTTTCCATTTGAGGGGAGATTTTACGGAGCACAATAGTGATTCATCATCTTATTCGTTTTAATTATTACTTTTGCATAACATGTAATAATTCCTTTGCCCGTAAAAATTTCACCATTCATCTCTTTCGTAACTAATCCGTTGTGGTTTGTAACGGTGCTAAAAACAAAACACTCAAAATGAGCTTGAAATGAGTAGCAGTCATCGCCCATGAATTTGAGTTTGTCATTTAAAAAGTGATTTAATGAAGCTCTCTCTGATTTATAAAGCATGGGGTTAAATATGAATATAATCATTTGGGATTGTTTTACTTAGTTTTATTTTATTCAGTGCCACCACAGTGGCAGGAAGTATGGTGCATACAATGTGGATATTACATATATATTTTCTTTCACTCAGTGATTTGTAATTAATAGTTGTTTTTTTATTGTTTCTTTCTTTCAGTGCCACCCCAGTGGCTGTCTGATCGATCTGTGCCTTCAAATGGGAGTCATCATGGTACTAAAACAGATCTGGAACAACTTCATGGAGTTGGGTTATCCGTAAGTACCATGGAATTTCTCTCTCTCTCTCTCTCTCTCTCTCTCTCTCTCTCTCTCTCTCTCTCTCTCTCTCTCTCTCTCTCTCTCTCTCTCTCTCTCTCTCGCTCTCTCTCTCGCTCTCTCTCTCTCTCTCTCTCTCTCTCTCCCTCTCTCTCTCTCGCTCTCTCTCTCTCTCTCTCTCTCTCTCTCTCTCTCTCTCTCTCTCTCTCTCTCTCTCTCTCTCTCTCTCTCTCTCTCTCTCTCTCTCTCTCTCTCTCTCTCTCTCTCTCTCTCATCTCTATCTCTATCTCTATCTCTCTATCTCTCTCATGAAAAGTGTCCCTGAACATGACAGATACAGCGCCTTCAGAAAGTATTTACTCCCCTTGACTTTTTCCTCATTTTGTTGTGTTACAGCCTGAATTTAAAATAGATTAAATTGACATTTTTTGGTCACTGGCCTACACACACAATACCCCATAATGTCAAAGTGGAATTATGTTTTTCGAAATTTGTACAGATTAATTTTGATTAAAAATGAAATAAGTGTTCAACCCCTTTGTTATGGCAAGCCTAAATAACTTCAGGATAAAAAAAATTGCTTAACAAGTCACCTAATAGGTTGCATGGACTCATGCAACTTAGAAATAGTGTTTAACATGATTTTTGAATGACTACCTCATCTCTGTAACCCTCACATACAATTATCTGTAAAGTCGAGCAGTGAATTTCAAACACAGATTCAACCAGGGAGGTTTTCCAATGCCTCGCAAAGAAGGGCACCTATTGGTAGATTAAAATAAATAAAAAGCAGACTGAATATCCCTTTGAGCATGGTGAAGTTATTAATTACACTTTGGATGATGCATCAATACACCCAGTGATACAGGTGTCCTTCCTAACTCAGTTGTCGGAGAAGAAGGAAACCGCTCAGGGATTTCGCCATGAGGCCAATGGTGACTTTAAAACAGTTAGAGTTTAATAGCTGTAATAGGAGAACTGATGATGGATCAACAACATTGTAGTTACTCCACAATACTAACTTAATTGACAGAGTGAAAAAAAAGGAAGCCTGTACAGGATAAAAAATATTCCAAAACATGCATGCTATTTGCAACAAGGCACTAAAGCAATACTGCAAAAAATGTGGCAGAGCAATTCACTTTTTGTCCTGAATATAAAGTGTTATGTTTGGGACAAATCCAATACAACACATTACTGAGTACCGCTCTCCATGTGTTCAAGCATAGTGGTGGCTGCATCATGTTATGGGTATGCTTGTAATTGTTAAGGACTGTAGAGTTCTTTAGGATAAAAAAGAAACGGAATGGAACTAAGCACAGGCAAAATTCCTAGAGGAAAACCTGGTTCAGTCTGCTTTCCACCAGACACTGGGAGATAAATTCACCTTTCAGCAGGACAATAACCTAAAACACAAGGCCACATATACAGTCGTAGTCAAAAGTTTTGAGAATGACACAAACATTAATTTTCACAAAGTCTGCTGCCTCAGTTTTTATGATGGCAATTTGCATATACTCCAGAATGTTATGAAGAGTGATCAGATGAATTGCAATTAATTGCAAAGTCCCTCTTTGCCATGAAAATGAACTTAATTCCCAAAAAACATTTCCACTGCATTTCAGCCCTGCCACAAAAGGACCAGCTGACATCATGTCAGTGATTCTCTCGTTAACACAGGTGAGAGTATGGATGAGGACAAGGCTGGAGATCACTGTCATGCTGATTGAGTTAGAATAACAGACTGGAAGCTTTAAAAGGAGGGTGGTGCTTGAAATCATTGTTCTTCCTCTGTTAACCATGGTTACCTGCAAGGAAACACGTGCCGTCATCATTGCTTTGTACAAAAAGGGCTTCACAGGCAAGGATATTGCTGCTAGTAAGATTGCACCTAAATCAACCATTTATCAGATCATCAAGAACTTCAAGGAGAGAGGTTCAATTGTTGTGAAGAAGGCTTCAGGGCACCCAAGAAAGTCTAACAAGCGCCAGGACCGTCTCCTAAAGTTGATTCAGCTGCGGGATTGGGGCACCACCAGTGCAGAGCTTGCTCAGGAATGGCAGCAGGCAGGTGTGAGTGCATCACAAAATAGATGTCATCATGAGGAAGGAAAATTATGTGGATATATTGAAGCAACATCTCAAGACATCAGTCAGGAAGTTAAAGCTTGGTCGCAAATGGGTCTTCCAAATGGACAATGACCCCAAGCACACTTCCAAAGTTGTGGCAAAATGGCTTAAGGACAACAAAGTCAAGGTATTGCAGTGTCCATCACAAAGCCCTGACCTCAATCCTATAGAAGATTTGTGGGCAGAACTGAAAAAGTGTGTGCGAGCAAGGAGGCCTACAAACCTGACTCAGTTACACCAGCTCTGTCAGGAGGAATGGGCCAAAATTCACCCAACTTATTGTGGGAAGCTTGTGGAAGGCTACCCGAAACGTTTGACCCAAGTTAAACAATTTAATGGCAATGCTACCAAATACTAATTGAGTGTATGTAAACTTCTGACCCACTGGGAATGTGATTAAATAAATAAAAGCTGAAATAAATCATTCTCTCTACTATTATTCTGACATTTCACATTCTTAAAATAAAGTGGTGATCCTAACTGACCTAAGACAGGGAATTTTTACTAGGATTAAATGTCAGGAATTGTGAAAAACTGAGTTTAAATGTATTTGGCTAATGTAAACTTCCGACTTCAACTGTACAGTATGAAAAATGTATGCACTCACTAACTGTAAGTCGCTCTGGATAAGAGCGTCTGCTAAATGACTAAAATGTAAAATGTACATATGAGATGAGTAATGCAAGATATATAAACATTATTAAAATGACTAGTGTTCCATTTATTAAAGTGGCCAGTGATTTCTAATCTAGGTACAGTGAGGGAAAAAAGTATTTGATCCCCTGCTGATTTTGTAAGTTTGCCCACTGACAAAAACATGATCAGTCTATAATTTTAATGGTAGGTTTATTTGAACAGTGAGAGACAGAATAACAACAAAAAAATCCAGAAAGAAACGCATGTCAAAAATGTTATAAATTTGCTTTGTAATGAGGGAAATAAGTATTTGACCCCTCTGCAAAACATGACTTAGTACTTGGTGGCAAAACCCTTGTTGGCAATCACAGAGGTCAGACGTTTCTTGTAGTTGGCCACTAGGTTTGCACACATCTCAGGAGGGATTTTGTTCCACTCCTCTTTGCAGATCTTCTCCAAGTCATTAAGGTTTTGAGGCTGACGTTTGGCAACTCAAACCTTCAGCTCCCTCCACAGATTTTCTATGGGATTAAGGTCTGGAGACTGGCTAGGCCACTGCAGGACCTTAATGTGCTTCTTCTTGAGCCACTCCTTTGTTGCCTTGGCCGTGTGTTTTGGGTCATTGTCATGCTGGAATACCCATCCACAACCCATTTTCAATGCCCTGGCTGAGGGAAGGAGGTTCTCACCCAAGATTTGACGGTACATGGCCCCGTCCATCGTCCCTTTGATGCGGTGAAGTTGTCCTGTCCCCTTAGCAGAAAAACACCCCCAAAGCATAATGTTTCCACCTCCATGTTTGACGGTGGGGATGGTGTTCTTGGGGTCATAGGCAGCATTCCTCCTCCTCCAAACACGGCGAGTTGAGTTGATGCCAAAGAGCTCGATTTTGGTGTCATCTGACCACAACACTTTCACCCAGTTCTCCTCTGAATCATTCAGATGTTCATTGGCAAATTTCAGACGGCCCTGTATATGTGCTTTCTTGAGCAGGGGGACCTTGCGGGCGCTGCAGGATTTCAGTCCTTCATGGCGTAGTGTGTTACCAATTGTTTTCTTGTTGACTATGGTCCCAGCTGCCTTGAGATCATTAACAATATCCTCCCATGTAGTTCTGGGCTGATTCCTCACCGTTCTCATGATCATTGCAACTCCACGAGGTGAGATCTTGCATGGAGCCCCAGGCCGAGGGAGATTGACAGTTATTTTGTGTTTCTTCCATTTGCGAATAATCGCACCAACTGTTGTCACCTTCTCACCAAGCTGCTTGGCGATGGTCTTGTAGCCCATTCCAGCCTTGTGTAGGTCTACAATCTTGTCCCTGACATCCTTGGAGAGCTCTTTGGTCTTGGCCATGGTGGAGAGTTTGGAATCTGATTGATTGATTGCTTCTGTGGACAGGTTCTGTTCAAGTTAACAAACAGATCACCGACCATTTCGAATCCCACCGTACCTTCTCCGCTATGCAATCCGGTTTCCGAGCTGGTCATGGGTGCACTTCAGCCACGCTCAAGGTCCTAAACGATATTATAACCGCGATCGATAATAGACAGTACTGTGCAGCCGTCTTCATCGACCTGGCCAAGGCTTTCGACTCTGTCAACCACCGCATTCTTATTGGCAGACTAAATAGCCTTGGTTTCTCAAATGACTGCCTCGCCTGGTTCACCAACTACTTCTCAGATAGAGTTCAATGTGTCAAATCGGAGGGCCTGTTGTCTGGACCTATGGCAGTCTCTATGGGGGTGCCACAGGGTTCAATTCTTGGGCCGACTCTTTTCTCTGTGTATATCAATGATGTCGCTCTTGCTGCTGGTGACTCTCAGATCCACCTCTACGCAGACGACACCATTTTGTATACATCTGGCCCTTCATTGGACACTGTGTTAACAAACCTCCAAACGAGCTTCAATGCCATACAACACTCCTTCAGTAGCCTCCAACTGCTCTTAAACACTAGTAAAACTAAATGCATGCTCTTCAACCGAACGCTGCTTGCACCCGCCCACCCGACTAGAATCACTACTCTCACGGGTCTGACCTAGAGTATGTGGACAACTACAAATACCTAGGTGTCTGGTTAGACTGTAAACTCTCCTTCCAGACTCACATTAAGAATCTCCAATCCAAAGTTAAATCTAGAATCGGTTTCCTATTTCGCAACAAAGCCTCCTTCACTCATGCTGCCAAACATGCCCTCGTAAAACTGACTATCCTACCGATCCTTGACTTCGGCGATGTCATTTACAAAATAGCCTCTAACACTCTACTCAGCAAATTGGCTGTAGTCTATCACAGTGCCATCCGTTTTGTCTCCAAAGCCCCATATTCTACCCACCACTGTGACCTGCACGCTCTTGTTGGCTGGTCCTCACTACATATTCGTCGCCAAACCCACTGGCTCCAGGCCATCTATAAATCACTGCTAGGCAAATCCCCGCCTTATCTTAGCTCATTGGTCACCATAGCAACACCCACCCGTAGTATGCGCTCCAGCAGGTATATCTCACTGGTCATCCCCAAAGCCAACACCTCCTTTGGCCGCCATTCCTTCCAGTTCTCTGCTGCCAATGACTGGAACAAATTGCAAAAATCTCTGAAGCTGGAGACACTTATCTCCCTCACTAACTTTAAGCATCAGTTGTCAGAGCACCTTACCGATCACTGCACCTGTACACAGCCCATCTGAAATTAGCCCGCCCAACTACCTCATCCCTATATTGTTATTTATTTTTCTCATTTGTACCCCAGTATCTCTATTTGCACATCATCTCTTGCACATCTATCATTCCAGTGTTAATACTAATTGTAATTATTTTGCACTATAGCCTATTTATTGCCTTACCTCCATAACTTGCTACATTTGCACACTGTATATATATTTTCTGTTGTATTTTTGACTTTATGTTTTGTTTTACCCCATATGTAACTCTATGTCGTTGTTTTTATCGCACTGCTTTGCTTTATCTTGGCCAGGTCGCAGTTGTAAATGAGAACTTGTTCTCAACTGGCTTACCTGGTTAAATAAAGGTTAAATAAATAAAATTTAAATAAAAAATTTAAAAAATGGTCAAAGACTCCAGCCACCCTTGTCATAGACTGTTCTCTTGGTTGTTAGTTAAGGGCTGAAAGTAAGCATTTCACGGTAATGTCTACACCTGTTGTATTCGGCGCATGTGGCAAATAAAATTTGATTTGATTTGACAGGTGTATAATTGAGCACACATCCATGCAATCTCCAAAGACAAACATTGGCATTAGAATGGCCTTACTGAAGAACTCAGTGACTTTGAACGTGGCACCGTCATAGGATGCCACCTTTCCAAGAAGTAAGTTCGTCAAATTTCTGCCCTGCTAGAGCTGCCCCAGTCAACTGTAAGTGCTGTTATTATGAAGTGGAAATGTCTAGGAGCAACAACCGCGAAGTGGTAGGCCACACAAGCCCACAGAATGGAACCGCAGAGTGCTGAAAATCTTCTGTCCGCAACGTCAGCACAAGAACTGTTCGTCGGGAAGTTCATGAAATGGGTTTCCATGGCTAAGCAGCCGCACACAAGCCTAAGATCACCATGTGCAATGCCAAGCGTCGGCTGGAGTGGCGTAAAGCTCGCCGCCATTGGACTGGGGCAGTGGAAACGCGTTCTCTGGAGTGATGAATCACGCTTCACCATCTGGCAGTCCGACAGACTAATCTGGGTTTGGCGGATGCCAGGAGAACGCTACCTGCCCCAATTCATAGAGCCAACTGTAAAGTTTAGTGGAGGAGGAATAATGGTCTGGGGCTGTTTTTCATGGTTCGGGCTAGACCCCTTAGTTCCAGTGAAGGGAAATCTTAACGCTACACCATACAATGACATTCTAGAACATTCTGTGCTTCCAACTTTGTGGCAAAAGTTTGGGGAAGGCCCTTTCCTGCACAAAGTGAGGTCCATACAGAAATGGTTTGTTGAGATTGGTGGGGAAGAACTTGACTGGTCTGCACAGAGCCCTACCCTCAACCCCATCGAACACCTTTGGGATGAATTGGAACGCCAGGCCTAGTCGCCCAACATTAGTGCCCAACCTCAGTAATGCTCTTGTGGCAATGTAACAATATCTAGTGGAACGCCTTCCCAGAAGAGTGGAGGCTGTTATACCAGCAAAGGGGGGACCAACTCCATATTAATGCCAATGATTTTGGAATGAGATGTTCGAGGAGCAGCTGTCCACATACGGTTGGTCATGTAGTAGACCACCCATACACAAAAAAAAATGTATGCACGCATGACTGTAAGTCGCTTTGGATAAAAGCGTCTGCTAAATGGCATATTATTATTATTATTATTATTATTATTATTATTATTATTATTATTATTAGTATATGTAGCCTTAGAAATAAGGTTAATTAAATTTTTACATTGACATTTTAGTCATTTAGCAGACGCTCTTATCCAGAGCGACTTACAGTTAGTGAGTGCTTAAATTTTTCATACTGGCCCCCCGTGGGAATCGAACCCACAACCCTGGTGTTGCAAGCGCCATGCTCTACCAACTGAGCTACACGGGGCCCCATTCAATAACTTGCTAACATCAGATAACATTCATATATTAGCCATTTCTGAGACTCAGCAATACAAGGATATAACATCTATAGAAGAGACAGGAATGCTTATGGGGGAGGTGTTGCTATATACAGTACATTCAGAGTCATATCCCTGTAATGCTTAGAGAAGATCTCATGTCAAGTGTTATTGAAGTGCTGTGATTGCAGGTTCACCTGCCAAATGCTAACAGTCAGTAAATAATATGTGTGAAATGCTTGATAGTGTATGTGATGTAAACAGAGAGGTCTACTTTCTTGGTGACTGGTTTTCATCAAGCTGTCCGCTCAAGAGGAAGCTTCTCACTGTAACCAGTGACTGTAATCTGGTTCAGGTTATTAATCAACCTACCAGGGTGTTCACAAACACTACAGGAACAAGATCATCCACATGTATCGATCACATTTTTACTAATACTGTAGAACTTTGTTCTAAAAGCTGTATCCGTACCCATTGGCATATAGTATAAGTTCCAAAAGCTGGGCCTAAAATAGTGTAAAAGAGATCATACAAAAGATTTAGCTGTGACTCTTATGTGGATGATGTTAAAAATATTTGTTGGTCTGATGTGATTAATAAGGAGCATCCAGATGCCGCACTTCATGAATTTATGAAATTGCTTCTGTTAAGAAACTGACTGTTAGAACTGTTAAGGCTCCATGGATTGATGAGGAATAAGTCTGGCTGCACATCTGACTGGTTGACTTACTGCAAATTGAGAAATTGTGACTAAACTCAACAAAGAGAAGAAGAAACTGTATTATGAAGCCAAGATCAATGATAGAAACTTTGGAGTACCTTAAATGAAATTATGGGCAGAAAGACAAATTCAACTCCGTCTTTCATCGAATCAGATGGCTTATTCATCACAAAACCATTTTGATGTTGCCAATTATTTTAATGATTACTTCATTGACAAAGTAGGCAAACTTAGGAAGGAAATGCCAACAACGAACAGTGAGCCATTGTATTCATGGATTAAAAAAACAAATAATGAAAGAAAAGCATTGTAAGTTTTAATTTGGCAAAGTTAGATTGATTTTGTAAAGATATTATGACAACCTCTTGGCATTGACAACTCAGATGGAAAGCTGAGGATGGTAGCTGACTCTATAGCCACTTCTATCTGTCATATCTTTAATCTAAGCCTAGAGGAAAGTGTTTGTTCTCAGGCCTGGAGGGAAGCCAAAGTCATGCCACTACCCAAGAGTGGTAAAGCAGCCTTTACTGGTTCTAACAGCAGACCTATCAGCTTGCTGCCAGCTCTTAGCAAACTGTTGGAGAAAATGGTGTTTGACCAAACACAATGCTATTTCTCTGTAAACAAATTGACAACAGACTTTCAGCATGCTTATAGAGAAGGGCGCTCAACATATACTGCACTGACACAAATGACTGATGATTGGTTGAAAGAAATTGATAATAAGAAGATTGTGGGAGCTGTACTGTTAGATTTCAGTGCAGCCTTTGATATTATTGACCCTAACCTGTTATGGCTTTTCAACCTCTGCCATTTCGTGGATTCTGAGGGTTTTCTTTAATGGAAGCCTCTCTAATGTCAAACATGTAGGATGTGGTGTACCGCAGGGCAGCTCTCTAGGCCCCCCTACTCTTTTCTATTTTTACCAATGACCTGCCACTGGCATTGAACAAAGCCTGTGTGTCCATGTATGCTGATGACTCAACCACATACGCATCAGCAACCACAGCTAATGAAGTCACTGAAACCCTTAACAAAGTGTAGAATGGGTGGTCAGTAATAAACTGGTCCTAAACATCTCTAAAACTAAGAGCATTGTATTTGGTGTAAATCAAAACCTATAGATTCAATGGTTGTAAAGATGGGGAGAGGTCTGTCTTGTCTCCCGAGTGGCGCAGTGGTCTAAGGCACTGCATCGCAGTGCTAGCTGTGCCACTAGAGATCCTGGTTCGAATCCAGGCTCTGTCGTAGCCGGCCGTGACTGGGAGGCCCATGGGGCGGCGCACAATTGGCCCAGCATCGTCCAAGGTATGGGAGGGAATGGTTGGCAGGGATGTAGCTCAGTTGGTAGAGCATGGCGTTTGCAACGCCAGGGTTGTGGGTTTGATTCCCACGGGGGGGCCAGTATGAAAAAATAAAATAATGTATGCGCTCACTAACTGAAAGTCGCTCTGGATAAGAGCGTCTGCTAAATGACTAAAATGTCTGTCCATAATAAAGAGATGCTCTGCTTTTTGACTCCTCACTCCAAAAAGCAAGTCTTGCAGACTTTAGTCTTGTCTTATCTTGATTATTGTCCAGTCATGTGGTCAAGTGCTGCAAAGAAAGACCTAGTTAATCTGCAGCTGGTCCAGAACAGAGCGGCACGTGTTGCTCTTCATTGTAATCAGAGGGCTGATATAAATACTATGCATGCCAGTCTCTCTTGGCTAAGAGTTGAGGAGAGACTGACTGCATCGCTTCCTATTTATATAAGAAACAATGTGTTGAAAATTCCAAATTGTTTGCATTGTCAACTTACACACAGCTCTGACACACACACTTACCCCACCAGACATGCCATAAGGGGTCTCTTCACAGTCCCCAGGTCCAGAACAAATTCAACGAAACATACAGTATTATACAGAGCCATTATTGCATGGAACTCCCTTCCATCTCATTTTGCTGAAATGGACAGCAAACCTGTTTTCAAAAAAACATCTCACGGCGCAACACCTCTCCCCTATTTGACCTAGATATTTTGTGTGTGTATGTATTGATATGTAGGCTATGTGTGCCGTTTTTAAATTCATGTAGTTCTGTCCTTGAGCTGTTCTTGTCTATTAATGTTCTGTATTATGTCATGTTTTGTGTGGACCCAGGAAGAGTAGCTGCAGCTTTCGCCACAGCTAATGGGGATCCTAATAAAAGACAAATAAAATGCCAAAATCTATATATTTTTTTCTTAACAGTTTTTACAGTTTCGCCCAGTGTTTCTGCTGGATGTGTGTTAAGCTGCGTTTACACAGGAAGCTGCGTACAGGAAGCTGCGTTTACACAGGAAGCTGCGTACAGGAAGCTGCGTTTACACAGGAAGCACAGTTCTGATCTTCTTTTCCCCAATTATTGGCAAAGAATCTTATCTGATTGGTCAAAATACCAATTAGTGGAAAAATATAAGATTTCTACTGCCTGTGTAAACTCAGCATTGCATAAAACGGTGGTAATGTGGTTGTGTGTGTTTCTGTACAGCACACGGAGATGGTCAAGATCTCTTCTCATTACCACATGAAAAGTATTTTGTTCAGCTGAAAAACCCCCACATCAAATCCTTCTCCGTGCATGCTCAGCTTAGTGCTCCTACAGGGCTTCGTCAGGGACAATTGGGTTTGAGTTTACAGTTAGCTAAAGTTTAACTGTATTGTTCAGTGTTTTCAGTCTACTGCAGAACTGGGGGTCTGACAGGAAGATCATCTCTTCCTCTCTCTCTCGCTTTCTCTCTCTCTCTCTCTCTCTCTCTCTCTCTCTCTCGCTCTCTCGCTTTCTCTCTCTCTCTCTCTCTCTCTCTCTCTCGCTCTCTCGCTTTCTCTCTCTCTCTCTCTCTCTCTCTCTCTCTCTCTCTCTCTCGCTTTCTCTCTCTCTCTCGCTTCCCCCCTCTCGCTCCGTCTCTTGCTTTCTCTCTCTCTCTCTCTCTCTCTCTCTCTCTCTCTCTCTCTCTCTCTCGCTTTCTCTCTTTCTCTTCCCCTCGCTCTCCCTCTCTCGTTTTCTCTCTCTCTCTTTCTCTCTCTCTCCCTCTCGCTTCCCCTCGCTCTCTCTCTCTCCCGCTCTCGCTTCCCCTCACTCTCTCTCTCTCTCTCTCTCTCTCCCTCTCTCGCTTCCCCTCGCTCTCTTTCCCGCTCTCGCTTCCCCTCGCTCTCTCTCTCTCTCTCCCGCTCTCGCTTCCCCTCGCTCTCTCTCTCTCTCTCGCTCTAGTCTGCTTCAGAACTGGTGGTCTCGCAGGAAAATCAAGCGGACAGAGAGGAAGGAGAGGACAGGAGGGGGACAGAATGTGGAGAACAAAGTACAGCTTCCTCAATGGGACAAAGACTGGAACCTGCAGCCCATGAACGCCCACGGACTGGTGGACGAGTACCTGGAGATGGGTTAAGACATTTCAGCTATTTATGTTACCTTGACATCTCAATTAACTTCCCTGTTTTAAATAACATTCATGTACAGTTAAAAACTACAAAGCCCAGAGGACAACACTTATTTCAATATGGTCCTTGATGGTTCTGTGATGGTTTATTTTTTAAATCAATAAGAATGTGGTTATGGTTAAATCTGTTACATTGCCCCTGTGCCTGTATTCAGTTAGCCTTAGACTGAGGTCACTGTTCTACAGAGGACTTCTACTGAGGCCCACCACAGGATGCTCAAACCGACCATAACCACTTCCTCCTTCCTCCTCCTTCTTCGTTCTTTTTTCTTTTTTTTTCTTCTTCTTTATTTGTTCTTCCTCGTCTTGCTCCTACTCTTTTCTCCTACTCAGTTCTCCAGTTTGGTTTCACCACCATCTTCGTAGCTGCGTTCCCATTGGCTCCTCTCCTGGCTCTGCTCAACAACATCATCGAGATCCGTCTGGATGCCTACAAGTTTGTCACTCAGTGGAGAAGGCCCATGCCTGCCAGAGCCACAGACATTGGTCAGTAGTGGTTTTTAATGTCTGTGCTGTTTATCACAGGTGAAGAAAACGTGAGTCGAACCAGCAGGTAGCCTAATGTGAGGCGGGCCTGCAATCAGAAGGTTGCTGGTTTGAGTCCCAAGTCGGAAATGCCGTTTCCTACCGTTGTGCTCTTGAGTCCTTTTTCTGAGTTGGTTTCTCTGCTGACCAGCTGTTGTCCCTGTCTGACAGGCTGTTGTCCCTGTTGTCCCTGTCTGACAGGCTGGTGTCCCTGTTGTCCCTGTCTGACAGGCTGGTGTCCCTGTTGTCCCTGTCTGACAGGCTGGTGTCCCTGTTGTCCCTGTCTGACAGGCTGGTGTCCCTGTTGTCTATGTCTGACAGGCTGGTGTCCCTGTTGTCCCTGTCTGACAGGCTGGTGTCCCTGGTGTCCCTGTCTGACAGGCTGGTGTCCCTGTTGTCTATGTCTGACAGGCTGGTGTCCCTGTTGTCCCTGTCTGACAGGCTGGTGTCCCTGTTGTCCCTGTCTGACAGGCTGGTGTCCCTGTTGTCTATGTCTGACAGGCTGGTGTCCCTGTTGTCCCTGTCTTGACAGGCTGGTGTCCCTGTTGTCTATGTCTGACAGGCTGGTGTCCCTGTTGTCCCTGTCTGACAGGCTGTTGTCCCTGTTGTCCCTGTCTGACAGGCTGGTGTCCCTGTTGTCCCTGTCTTGACAGGCTGGTGTCCCTGTTGTCCCTGTCTTGACAGGCTGTTGTCCCTGTCTGACAGGTATCTGGCATGGTATCCTGGAGGGGATCGGCGTGCTGGCTGTCATCACCAACGCCTTCGTCATCGCCATCACCTCCGACTACATCCCCCGCTTCGTCTACGCGTTCAGATACGGACCCTGTGTGGACGAGGGATACCGCCACGAGAAGTAGGTCCTCCTCTACTCCCGCTTTGGTCATCAATGTCTACTGTCTGATTTAGCGGTGCAGATTTAGCCAACCATTCTATTGGGCCACGTGTCCCAGTGTTAGTTTTCTTTACTTTACTTTAGGCTCATTTGACAGGACGTTGATCAACGTGCATTTCTGTGAATGTGCTAGATTTAGACAAACGGCTAATTTTCCATTTGTAGTCCATGGTTCTGAGCCCCCCATCTCTCTCCATGGCAGGTGTCTGCGAGGCTACATGAACAGCAGCCTGTCGGTGTTTGACATGGGCGAGCGCTGGAACGTGAGTGAGGAGCAGAGTAGATACTGCAGGTACAGAGACTACAGAGCCTCTCCCTGGAGCCCAGTACCATACGACTTCACTCTGCAGTTCTGGCACGTCCTGGCTGCAAGACTAGCCTTCATCATAGTCTTCGAGGTAGGTCAGCACGCCCACGCTCTGTCTGTCTGTCTGTCTGTCTGTCTGTCTGTCTGTCTGACACGTCCTGGCTGCCCACCTGGCCTTAATCCTAGTCTTTGAGGTACGTCAGAAATCCCTCTCTCTCTCACTCTCTCCTAACTACACTGATTATACCTATCTAGACCCTTCAGATCAGCAAACATCACAGGGTTAGGGCCATCGTCTACTCTCTATGTCTGAGATCTGTCTCTCTCGCTATATACGCTACCGTTCGAAAGTTTGGGGTCACTTAGACATGTCCTTGTTTTCGAAAGAAAAGCACATTTTTTTGTCCATAAAAATAACATCAAATTGATCAGAAATACAGTGTAGACATTGTTAATGTTGTAAATGTCTATTGTAGTTGGAAACGGCTGATTTTTAATGGAATATCTACATCGGCATACAGAGGCCCATTATCAGCAACCATCAGTCCTGTGTTCCAATGGCACGTTGTGTTTGCTAATCCAAGTTGATCATTTTAAAAGGCTAATTGATCATTAGAAAACCATTTTGCAATTATGTCAGCACAGCTGAAAACTGTTGTGCTGATTAAAGAAGCAATAAAACTGTCCTTCTTGAGACTAGTTGAGTATCTGGAGCATCAGCAATTGTGTGTTCGATTACAGGCTCAAAATGGCCAGAAACAAATAACTTTCTTCTGAAACTCGTCAGTCTATTCTTGTTCTGAGAAATGAAGGCTATTCCATGCGAGAAATTGCCAAGAAACTGAAGATCTCGTACAACGCTGTGTACTACTCCCTTCACAGAACAGCGCAAACTGTCTCTAACCAGAATAGAAAGAGGAGTGGGAGGCCCCGGTGCACAACTAAGCAAGAGGACAAATACATTACTGTGTCTAGTTTGAGAAACAGACGCCTCACAGGTCCTCAACTGGCAGCTTCATTAAATAGTACCCACAAAACACCAGTCTCAACGTCAACAGTGAAGAGGCGACTTTGGGATGCTGGCCTTCTAGACAGAGTTGCAAAGAAAAAGCCATATCTCAGACTGGCCAATAAAAAGAAGGACATTTCTAAGTGACCCCGAAACTTTTGAACGGGTAGCGTAGATCTCTTGCCTCTCCTATCCTCTCGCCTCAATCTAGTTCTCAGTCTCAGACACTGATTAGGTGTGTCAGACTTTAGGTAGCATGATGCAATGACCTGCACATACCTTCCCATACTGCCGAGGATTAGAGAGGTAAGGCCTGCAACCTGAGGTTCACCAGTCCTGTGGTCCTCTGGGGATTCTAGATATCCTAGATGCTGCGGCACCCTACCCCCCCCGTAAAAACCCCTCAGGGAGTTTGTTTTGCCCCGTGTTGAATTTCCGTGATCTGAAAATGACAATGGACAACCAAAGTCTTCCTCATCCTCTGTTTCTCTCCTCAGCACCTGGTGTTTGGCTTCAAGTCGTTCATCGCGTACCTGATCCCAGACATGCCCAAGAGTCTGTGTGACCGCATGCGGAGGGAGAAGTACCTGATGCAGGAGATGATGTACGAAGCAGAGCTGGAGCACCTGCAGAAGGAGAGAAAGAAGAATGGCAGGAGATATCACCACGAGTGGCCTTAGTGTTAGTCATGTGATGTTATGTCCCTGTAATACATACAGAACCTCGTCTGCAGCATACACACATATATACACACAGTACACTGAATATATATATATATATGTACACACACACACACACACACAGGTAACATAAGCATTCCCATTCTCCCCCTGCACACCAAAGAAGCCCTCTTCGGTTACCAGAAACCCTCCTACCATCCTTCCCTGTCCCTGTCCCCATCCTCTGTCCCCGTACCTGTCCCTGTCCCTATCCTCTGTCCCCGTACCTGTCCCCATCCTCTGTCCCTGTCCCCGTACCTGTCCCCATCCCCTGTCCCCATCCTCTGTCCCTGTCCCCGTACCTGTCCCCATCCTCTGTCCCTGTCCCCGTACCTGTCCCCATCCTCTGTCCCTGTCCCCATCCTCTGTCCCTGTCCCCATCCTCTGTCCCTGTCCCCGTACCTGTCCCTGTCCCCATCATCTGTCCCTGTACCTGTCCCTGTCCCCATCCTCTGTCCCTGTCCCTGTCCCCATCCTCTGTCCCTGTCCCCATCCTCTGTCCCTGTCCCCGTACCTGTCCCCGTCCCCATACCTGTCCCTGTCCTCATCCTCTGCCCCCGTACCTGTCCCCATCCTCTGTCCCCATACCTGTCCCTGTCCCCATCCTCTGTCCCTGTCCCCGTACCTGTCCCTATCCTCTGTCCCCGTACCTGTCCCTATCCTCTGTCCCCGTACCTGTCCCTGTCCCCATCCTCTGTCCCTGTCCCCATCCTCTGTCCCTGTCCCCGTACCTGTCCCTGTCCCCATCCTCTGTCCCCGTACCTGTCCCTGTCCCCATCCTCTGTCCCTGTCCCTATCCTCTGTCCCCTGTCCCATCCTCTGTCCCCTGTCCCATCCTCTGTCCCCTGTCCCCATCCTCTGTCCCCGTCCCCATCTTCTGTCCCCTGTCCCCATCCTCTGTCCCCTGTCCCCATCCTCTGTCCCCTGTCCCCTGTCCCCATCCTCTGTCCCCGTACCTGTCCCTGTCCCCATCCTCTGTACCTGTCCCTATCCTCTGTCCCCTGTCCCATCCTCTGTCCCCTGTCCCATCCTCTGTCCCCTGTCCCATCCTCTGTCCCCTGTCCCCATCCTCTGTCCCCTGTCCCCATCTTCTGTCCCCTGTCCCCATCCTCTGTCCCCTGTCCCCATCCTCTGTCCCCTGTCCCCTGTCCCCATCCTCTGTCCCCGTACCTGTCCCTGTCCCCATCCTCTGTCCCTGTCCCTATCCTCTGTCCCCTGTCCCATCCTCTGTCCCCTGTCCCCATCCTCTGTCCCCTGTCCCATCCTCTGTCCCCTGTCCCATCCTCTGTCCCCTGTCCCCATCCTCTGTCCCCTGTCCCCATCTTCTGTCCCCTGTCCCCATCCTCTGTCCCCTGTCCCCTGTCCCCATCCTCTGTCCCCTGTCCCATCCTCTGTCCCCTGTCCCCATCCTCTGTCCCCTGTCCCATCCTCTGTCCCCTGTCCCATCCTCTGTCCCCTGTCCCCATCCTCTGTCCCCTGTCCCATCCTCAGTCCCCTGTCCCCATCCTCAGTCCCCTGTCCCCATCCTCTGTCCCCTGTCCCCATCCTCTGTCCCCTGCACCCATCCCTGTTACTGTCCTCCACCTCCCCTTTCAGCTCTCCATCCCTCAGGAACCCTTGGTCCTGTCTGTGCCCTGTCAAGCCTGTCCTGTCTGTGCCCTGTCAAGCCTGTCCTGTCTGTGCCCTGTCAAGCCTGTCCTGTCTGTACCCTGTCAAGCCTGTCCTGTGTCGTGTCCTGGCTTCGATGGGGGATGGGGGGGGGACCTACCTGTGTAATGTTTACTATGCAGAACAAGGGCTGAGGGGTATTGATGTCTGACCCTTTCTATGTCACTCTATTTCTATGTTGGCTCTTCTCTATGTGGCAGCTAGCTTAGCAGCCTGCTATGACATACCACACTCCGGTCTGGTGCAGCTCACAGCATGGCTGTGTTTGTCTTGTCTGGACTTGGCTGTGTTTGTCTTGTCTGGACTTGGCTGTGTTTGTCTTGTCTGGACTTGGCTGTGTTTGTCTTGTCTGGACTTGGCTGTGTTTGTCTTGTCTGGACTTGGCTGTGCGCTAACTGCTGAATGACACTAGTAGAGGTTTTTCTTGTGGCTGAAGTGATTCTGGTGACGTATGTATGTGGCTACCAAAAACAACAATGGACAATAATAATGTTGTTTATGCAAAATGACTGTAAGTAATGTTGCCCTCAAAGCATGCTGATTTGTAAAAGTATTTTGGTTCATTGGTCAAACAACAGCTGAAAAACATATCTGGGAAAATGTTACCATTCAGAAGTTTGATAGAGGTTTAATGCTCTCTATTTAAATCATGTAAAATGCATGGTTAATTTAGTTTGGTATTTCTGGATAGACAACATCCCATGTCTTGATGCCTGGTTTATTGTACAGTACGTTTCTATTCTGTGTGAATGGTGGATATTATAAGACTGTCGGCCTTGACTGTCCTGAGTCGGGGGGTGTTAATATGTGAATAAGGTGTGGGACTACTATAACGACAGTTTTAACCAACCACGAAATGTGTCACATCACATGTGCCTGTTTGTGCTGCGGATGCTTTACTGTACGTGCAAAAAAATATATATATCCTGTCGGTTTTCTCCAGTAATGGCTTAGAACAACAAAACTCTGAAATGTCCCCCCCGGAGGATTGTGTTTTTGGAGGAATGTTGTGATATGAAGAGAAAAAAAAAGACCAGATATCACTGTCAAACTCTCTGATGATGTCGCTGCAAAGTAGAGAGAACTAAAAAAAAAAAAAAAACAGCAAATGTGAGTCCTGAAGTGAACTGGACTGTACATGCACTAGAGTGCACTGGCAAATCTGTTCTTCCTTTCACAAAATCAATCTGTTTTTCATTGGCTACTGGAAGCACTCAGAATGTGGCTGAGGCTGCGTCCCCGAATGACACCCTAAACTCTTTGTAGTGTACTACTTTTGACTAAAGGCCCAGAGACCAACCACACGTAAAGTCCTGGAGACCCAGAGACCAACCTCACGTACAGTCCTGAAGACCCCAGAGACCAACCACATCCCAGCGTTATGATTTATAGCATTTGTGCTGTGCTTTAGAAGCTTCGGTGGAGTGGAGCGCTGGAACTCCTTTATTTGTGCATTACTTTTAAACAGACAGAGAATTAGACTGTGGCTTTAAGGGAATTACAGACTGTGGCTTTAAGGGAATTAGACTGTGGCTTGATCAGGACAAAAACTTCACTTGTTTTTAACCAGGATTTCTGAAAATGTCTGGGAATTTTGGGAAAGTAACCGGAATTTTGCAACTCTACATGTTTCTACTTTTATTGTATATTATTTAATGTTTAACTGTTATAGTTTTCTATTTTACTTTGCTATATTCTGTATATACACTTTCTATAAAACTTGTTTTATTTTTTACTTTTTTTGCTATGTGTATACTTTTCAAATGTATTATTATTTATAATATATTTTTGTAGCGATTCTGAATGCGATCGACCAGCACGACGTTCACTTCTCTGTACCTGCATTCAAGGCAATGTAACCATAAAAATAGAATTGCTAGAACGTACATTCCCTTTCAATCTCTGATGGGCTTTGCCCGTTCTAGTAATCATATTTCTATGAATGTAAAACTTTCGCTTTTCTTCAGGTGTCCTCTGAATGTCTGGCAGGTGATTTTCACTTTTGATCATCTTATTCAATCAATAGGTATTCTTCTGCTTTTTAAAATATATAGTTTTGCACTCTTAGCATTTGCATGACTATGACGCCCCACCACTCATAAGTCAAGACGATTAAGCACCTTCAATTTAAGTTAAAAAGCATGATTTGTTAATTTATTGTATCAAATGAACACATATAGCTATCTTAGAGCCTTACCGTAACCATACCAGAGTTGATATTATAATCATCATAACGTAACGACATACAGTCAGTACATCATGTGTAGTCTGATGTGTCTTAATACATATAATCAGTTATAAACAGAATTTGTTAAATGTAGGTTTGTTTCCTCTTTTAAGTACAAGTCCAGTTTATATGGAATTGATTGAGATTTCGTAGGTTTTTGGATTGATTGACTGAGGAATGTTCAAGCTCAGAAAACATCTTCCCTTCAGTATGATTGGTCATAAAACATTTTCCCTTCGATGTGATTGGTCAGAAAACATTTTCCCTTCGATGTGATTGGTCAGAAAACATTTCCCCTTCAACGTGATTGGTCATAAAACATCTTCCCTTCGATGTGATTGGTCATTGGAAAGCTCAGCATGTGGTACCATGACCACAGTGTCCAGAGCAGATATCAGTTTATTATTGGTGTTGAGTATGCATGACTGCTTTAACCAGAGCAAGTCAACAAGTCTTGGAAAGCAATGTCTCTATTCTGTTAGAAGAAAATAGTTTATTTCATCATGATTGATCATACGTGATGTTTAATCAGTCAAGATAATAGATTGTTGATTGATTAATGCCCTGATTGACGTACACGGCTGATAATATATCTTCCGAAGACATTTTGAATTAGAACATTTTGTTGCATTGTGTTTTTATGTCATCGTAATGCTTAGTAATGTTTCAAGGACGGATGCAGCAAAATCTTCCTTGTTTGAAGCTTAAGACTGGAATCTGGCTGAAAACATTGTTTTGTTTATATTATTTTGGGACTCACCTGGTTAAAAAGGATGAATAAAAATATCTAATAATGTGGTGGGTTATGGAAATTAGAACGATTTTTGAGTTGAGTCACAGCACACTTCTTTTGCAACTTTTGGGGACAGTTTCCCCAGACACAACCTAGTCCTGGTTTAAAAATCAAGATCTATGGAGTCCATAAAAAAAAAAGCTTTTTAGTCCAGGATTAGGCTTAATCTGTGTCCCTGAAACCGTCCCCAAAAGTTGCAAAATAAGTGTGCTGTGACTCAACTCAAAAATCGTTCTAATTTCCATGACCCACCACATTATTAGATATTTTTTATTCATCCTTATTAACCAGGTAAAGTCCCAAAATAATATAAAACTATTACGATCTATACGTTGTCATCAACTGTTCTAACATGAGGTGCAGCTAAACTAAACACTGTTATCACTTCATCCCTGTTTACGTGGAAAAACATACCCAAATATGTATAAAGACTCAATGAATATGATGGAACCTAATCAGATTTGGATATCACACTTTTTCTGTAATAAATCATGGATTGTATCTTTTGAATCAACTGTTCGGAATGTGCGTTTGTTTTGAGTGGGGCAGTGTGTTGAACTAGATTCATATTCACGCCTCAGTTTGTATTCCGGGAGTACAAAGTAAACAACCATAAATGAAAAAACATCTGCACTCTTTGATTGCTTCAGCCAGGTTTTACAATATTGTAATGGTTGCATCCCAAATGGCACCCTATTCCCTATATACAGTGCACTACTTTTGACCAGAGCCCTATCAATAGGGTGCCATTTGGAACACACAGAATGTGTTGTTGTTTTTTAGAGTGAAGGAGAGTGTTGGAGGAGAGTGTGGGAGGAGAGAGTTGGAGGAGAGAGTTGGAGGAGAGAGTTGGAGGAGAGAGTTGGAGGAGAGTGTTGGAGGAGAGAGTGGGAGGAGAGAGTTGGAGGAGAGAGTTGGAGGAGAGAGTTGGAGGAGAGAGTTGGAGGAGAGAGTTGGAGGAGAGTGTTGGAGGAGAGTGTGGGAGGAGAGAGTGGGAGGAGAGAGTTGGAGGAGAGTGTGGGAGGAGAGTGTGGGAGGAGAGTGTGGGAGGAGAGAGTGGGAGGAGAGAGTGGGAGGAGAGAGTTGGAGGAGAGAGTTGGAGGAGAGAGTTGGAGGAGAGAGTGGGAGGAGAGAGTTGGAGGAGAGAGTGGGAGGAGAGAGTTGGAGGAGAGAGTGGGTGTAGCTGCTTTTATCATGTAGTCACCAATCATCTAAGCAGTTTATTACCTTTCAGAGACTAAACGTAATGCTTTTAACATTACACATAGAATTACAGTCATTATTATATTTCAGTAGTATTATACTACAGTAGTATGATAGTACAGTAGTATTACACTGGCTAGTAATTCTATTTCTATGGCTTTTAAAAAGGCTGTGTGTCTTCGGTAAAGCCGACGTTGTCATATACTTTCTCTTGCAGGTTATAGCAGTTTTGGGCAGGCTGTACTTTCCTCTTCGTCCCATTTCTGCCGGTATCTTCCTTGACGAAGGGACCTTCATCTTTAACAGTGTCTGTGTCTGGGTCCTCCATGTCCTAGTAGACAAGAGAAAGAGGTACTGAGATGTCATACTAGACCCAGGCTGAACACATGTACAGACATGTACGCACTTTATTGGTGAGACTTAACATTGAGTTGCTCTTATACCTGTGTAGTACTGCTAATTACAGCTATGCCGCTATGCCCTCTGACGAACCATCAAACAGGGAAGCGTCAATACAGGACTAAGATTGAATCCTACTACACCGTCTCTGACTCGCGTCGGATGTGGCAGGGCTTGCAAACTATTACGGACTACAAAGGGAAGCCCAGCCGCGAGCTGCCCAGTGACACGAGCCTACTAGACGAGCTAAATGACTTCTATGCGCGCTTCGAGGCAAGAAACACTGAAGCATGCATGAGAGCACCAGCTGTTCCGGACGACTGTGTGATAACGCTCTCCGTAGCCGATGTTAGTAAGACCTTTAAACAGGTCAACATTCACAAGGCCGCAGGGCCAGACGGATTACCAGGACGCGTACTCAGAGCATGCGCTGACCAACTAGCAAGTGTCTTCACTGACATTTTCAACCTGTCCCTGACCGAGTCTGTAATACCAACATGTTTCAAGCTGACCATCACAGACCCTGAGCCCAAGAACACCAAGGTAACCTGCCTAAATGACTACCGCCCCGTAGCACTCACGTCTGTAGCCATGAAGGGCTTTGAAAGGCTGATCATGGCTCACATCACCACCATCATCCCAGAAACTCTGGACCCACTACAATTCGCATACCTCCCCAACAGATCCACAGATGACGCAATCTCTATTGCACTCCACGCTGCCCTTTCCCACCTGGACAAAAAGAACACCTGCGTGAGAATGCTGTTCATTGACTACAGCTCAGCGTTCAACACAATAGTGCCCTCAAAGCTCATCACTAAGCTAAGGACCCTAGAACTAAACACCTCCCTCTGCAACTGGATCCTGGACTTCCTGACGGGCCGCCCCCAGGTGGTAAGGGTAGGCAACAACACATCTGCCACGCTGACCCTCAACACGGGGGCCCCTCAGGGGTGCGTGCTTAGTCCCCTCCTGTACTCCCTGTTCACCCAAGACTGGTGGCCAAGCACGACTCTAACACCATCATTAAGTTTGCCGACGACACAACGGTGGTAGGCCTGTTCACAGACAATGATGTGACAGACTATAGGGAGGCGATCAGAGACCTGGCAGTGTGGTGCCAGGACAACAACCTATCCCTCAACGTGACCAAGACAAAGGAGATGATTGTGGACTACGGGAAAAGGATGGCCGAGCACGCCCTCATTCACATCGACGGAGCTGTATTGGAGCAGGTCGAGAGCTTCAAGTTCATGGTCCAAACACACCAAGACTGTCGTGAAGAGGGCACGACAACGCCTATTCCCCCTCAGGAGATTGAAAAGATTTGGCATGGGTCCTCAGATCCTTGTTATACAGCTGCACCACCGAGAGCATCCTGACTGGTTACATCACCGCCTGGTATGGCAACTGCTCGGCCTCCGACCGCAAGGCGCTACAGAGGGTAGTGCGTACGGCCCAGTACATCACTGGGGCCAAGCTTCCTGCCATCCAGGACCTCTATACCAGGCAGTGTCAGAGGAAGGCCCAAAAAATTGTCAAAGACTCCAGCCACCCTTGTTATAAACTGTTCTCTCTGCTACAGCATGGCAAGCAGTGCCGGAGCGTCAAGTCTAGGTCCAACAGGCTCCTTAACAGCTTCTACCCCCAAGCCATAAGACTCCTGAACAGTTAATCAAATGGCTACCCGGACTATTTGCTACTCACTGTTTATTATCTATGCATAGTCACTTTACCCCTACCTACATGTACATATTACCACGACTAACCTGTACCTCCACACATTAACTCTGTACCGGTACCCCATGTATATAGCCTCGTTATTGTTATTTTATTGTGTTACTTTATGTATTAATATTTTTACTGTAGTTTATTTAGTAAATATCTTTCTTAAAACTGCATTGTTGGTTAAGGGCTTGTAAGTAAGTAAGCATTACACAGTAAGGTCTACACCTGTTGTATTCGGCTCATGTGACAAATAAAATGAGATTTGATTTATATTACCACTTTTTTCTAGGACCAGATGCTACATGTATGGTCCTAATGTTGATTGGCTGACAAGGTCCTTGTCATGCTGGTTATGCTATGTTATATAATAAAAGTTAGCGTGTCTGTCGTGTGTCTCTTTCACCTGTTTTAACTCGTGGTTGACGCCACACCAGCACATCTTCTTGTACTTCTTCGACCAAAAGCAGAAGAGGTTACACACCGGTCGTAGGAGCCACGGTTTCACATCTTGACTCCTGGTGTGTCCTGTCAGAGACCGAGGATAGAAAGCACTTTCAAGTTCAGAGAATGACACATCCCAGCAAATGAAGTTTGGTTCCCAGAATGTTGTGGGAAAATTCTAAAAAAACGAACGGAGAACCTTTTTAGGGGATGTTACAGGAACATTCTGTGCTAGCTGGGGTGACTGGTAGGTATGTGGTATACTGACCATATGTTAGACCCACTGCCAAACAGACTTTCCCTCCCTGGTCATTCAATAATGAATGTGTCAGCTTCCTGCTTCCCCTGTTTGTCTCCTGGCCTCTAGAGGTCAGCTGTGTTCCCCTTTGCCTTAGTTTTTCCTCATGTGTCCTAATTAGCTTATCTATGTCACCTGTGCCTTGTTTCCCCTTGAGTATTTTAGCTGTGTGTTTTCCCCTTGTTTCTCACTTGGTTATTGCGTCCTGTCTATGTGTCTCCTGCTTTGTCCCACCGTATCAGTCCTAGTAAGTTATTCGAAGTTATCTTTAGTTTGTTTTTCTCCCCTCGGGGAGTTGTTTTGTTTTGCCTCCTGTTTTGAACATTAAATCTACTTACCTGGAGTATTGCCTGGGGTGTTTCATTTGGGTCCTACTACATCTCCTCTGTGGCAAGGGGTAGTACCCCAGCTCTACACATTTGAGACCGGAGTTCTAGCCCGGCTTGTGACAGAATAACCAAGTCAATCATGGACCCAGAAACACTCAGTTCCCAGGACCTGTTGGCGGTGATCATTCGACATGAGGCTTCTTTCCAGCGCCATGAAGCCGTTCTCAGCCGACAAGAGGAGCTGATGGCTAGACATTCTCAACTCCTGGCCGAAATGATGAGTTCCCTTCACCAGCTCTTTGAACGCCTCCTTGGTTCTCCCCCTTCCCCCGGTCACCTCCCAGTGACGACAGGCCTTCTCGGTTGGCGGAGCCCCGACTACCACCTCCCAAGCCCTTTTCTGGGGATCCAAGCTCTTGTCAGGGTTTCCTCACCCAATGCTCCCTCACCTTCGAGCTCCAACCCTCAAGTTTTCCCACAGACCGTTCCAAGATTGCCTACCTCATTACCCTTCTTTCAGACAAGGCGCTCGCCTGGGCCTCTGCGGTGTGGCAGTCCCAGGAGGCCTGTTGTGACTCCCACGCTGCATTTGTAGAAGAGTTCAAGCGGGTGTTCGATCATCCTGTCAGTGGGCGGGAGGCTTCCAAGCGCCTACTGTCTCTCCGTCAGGGCCCCCGAGCACGGCAGATTTTGCCATTGAGTTCCGAACCATAGCAGCAAGGAGCGGATGGAATGATGAAGCGCTGAGGGTCTGCTTTCAGGGAGGGTTATCTGAGCCCCTTCAAGATGAGTTAGCCACCCGTGAACCAGCTGAAGATCTCGAGTCCCTCATAGCCTTGGCCATCCGCCTGGACAATCGTCTAAGAGAGCGGAGAACGGCTCGCCGTCAGGTGTCTCAGTCCCAAGTTCCTCTGAGCAGCTCTGTTTCTCCTGTTTGGATTCCGTCATTCAGAGCTGCCCCGGCTCCTGAACTGCCCCAGGATTCCCCGGAGAGCATGCAGTTAGGCCGTTCCAGGCTTTCTTCCAACGAAAGGGAACGTCGCATGAGGGAGCGTCGGTGCCTCTACTGCGGGGTTGCCGGCCACTTCCGCTCCACTTGCCCCGAGCTTTCGGGAAACGCCTGTCCCCGCCCAGCTACAGGAGGGTTGTGATGGGGAAAATTAGAGCTCCTCCTACTAACGCGGTCCTAGCTATTCCAGCCACTCTGTCCTGGGAGGGCCACCAGCATCGGGTCCAGGCTATGATCGATTCCGGTGCCGCAGGTGATTTTATGGATGTAACCTTGGCTAAGGAACTTAAGATCCCTACCCAACTACTTCCTCAACCCCAGGCAGTTACAGCCTTAGATGGCAGACCTCTGGAACCAGGAAAAGTTACTGAGGCGACTCAGTCCCTGCGACTTACCATCTCTCAACACCAGCAGGAGGAGACCTTCTATCTCATTGACTCTCCCGAGTATCCTATTATCCTGGGTCACCCTTGGCTATGCAGACATAATCCCCAGATCGACTGGCCTACGGGCACCATTCTTAGCTGGGGTCCCACTTGCCAACTCACCTGCATGCTTCAGAGTTCCTCAGCCCCTAGTACCCAGTTTCAAGAGTCTGTTGACGTCTCCCGAGTCCCCAGTGTTTACCATCGGTTCAAAGCAGTGTTCAGCAAGGCCCGGGCTACTGCCTTACCGCCTCATCGCACTTATGACTGTGCCATTGATCTACTCCCTGGGTGCTGCCCTCCTAGAGGTCGGATCTTTTCCTTGTCCTCCCCGAGCACGCAGCTATGGACACCTACATTAAGGAGTCCTTGGCAGCCGGCCTCATCTATGCCTCTACTTCCCCGGCTGGGGCGGGCTTCTTTTGTTGAAAAGAAAGACGGGGTCTGAGGCCTTGTATTGATTACCGGGGACTCAACAAGATCACGGTTCGGAATCGATACCCTCTTCCTCTCATGGCCACTGCTTTTGAGCTGCTTCAAGGGGCTTCCATTTTTACTAAGCTGGATCTCCGCAATGCTTACCATCTCGTGCGGATCCGGCCAGGAGACGAATGGAAGACGGTGTTCAACTACGCCCACGGGACACTATGAATATCGGGTGATGCCGTTCGGGCTCACCAATGCCCCCGCAGTATTCCAAGCCCTGATTAATGATGTTCTCCGGGATATGCTTAATCTGTTCGTCTTCGTGTACCTGGACGATATCCTCATCTTCTCGAGGTCACTGAAGGAGCATGAGGGGCATGTTAGCCGGGTTCTCCAGAGGCTCCTTGACAATCACCTCTACGTTAAGCCTGAGAAGTGTGAATTTCATGTTTCTCAGACTCAGTTTCTCGGGTTTATTGTCACTCCCGGGCACCTAGAGATGGATCCCAAGAAGGTCAAGGCGGTCCACGATTGGCCCACACCTGCCACGGTCAAGGAGGTTCAACGGTTCATTGGCTTTTCTAACTTCTATCGGAAGTTCATTAAGAATTTCAGCTCGGTGGTAGCCCCCTTGACGACGCTTACCAAGGGAGGAGGGACCAAGATTCACTGGGGTCCGGGAAGCAGCAGGGGCCTTCGAGGATCTCAAGCGCCGCTTCACTTCTGCTCCGATTCTGGTGACCCCTGACCCAGAGAGACCTTTCGTGGTGGAGGTGGACGCCTCAGAGGTGGGGGTGGGAGCCGTCCTGTCTCAGAGGGGTGCGGATGGGAGATTACACCCTTGTGCCTTCATGTCTCGCCGCCTGTCTGAGGCCGAGCGCAACTACCACGTGGGGGATCTAGAGTTGCTTGCGGTTAAACTGGCCTTGGAAGAGTGGCGCCATTGGCTTGAGGGGGGCTCAGCACCCTTTCCAGGTTCTCACAGACCACAAGAACCTGGAATATCTCCAACAGGCTAAGCGGATGAACCCTCGGCAAGCACGATGGTCCCTTTTCTTTAATCGATTCCAGTTCATCCTGACTTACCGACCTGGCACCAAGAACGTCAAGCCGGATGCTCTGTCTCGAGTCTATTCTCCCGAGGTACAAGAGAAGCCCTTGGCATCGATTATTCCGAGGTCTAGGATCGTCGCACCTCTTCAGTGGGAACTAGAAAGAGGGGTACGAGAAGCTCTTGCCCATGAGCCCGATCCAGGCGGTGGTCCTGCCCGGTCGCCTGTACGTTCCTCTCTCGGTTCGGGCCCGCGTCTTGCAGTGGGGTCATGAGTCGCCCTTGACATGCCATCCTGGCAGTGCTCGCACACTGGAGTTCCTCCGACGGCGGTTTTGGTGGCCGTCCATCAAGAAGGACGTGCAGGTCTATGTTGAGGCCTGCCCTGTGTGCAACCAGGGAAAGTCGACACGCCAGCGACCCCAGGGACTGCTCCATCCCTTACCTGTTCCTCGAAGGCCATGGTCACACCTTTCTCTGGACTTTGTTACGGGACTTCCTCTATCCCAGGGCAACACCGTCATCCTTGTGGTGGTAGACCGTTTCTCTAAAGGCTGCCCGGTTTATTCCCCTGCCCAAGCTGCCCTCGGCTAAGGAGACTGCGGAGCTCCTCATGAACCATGTCTTCCGGATATTTGGCATTCCCCTGGACGTGGTCTCTGACCGAGGTCCCCAATTCTCGTCCCCGGTTTTGGGGGCCTTCTGCAGGCTTATTGGGGCCACAGCCAGCCTATCGTCAGGATTCCATCCAGAGTCTAATGGCCAAACGGAACGGATTAATCAGGATCTGGAGACCACCCTGCGGTGTATGGCGGCCAGTAATCCCACGTCTTGGGCCACCTATATCATTTGGGCTGAATATGCCCACAACACCCTCCAGTCCTCAGCCACCGGATTGTCCCCCTTCGAATGCCAGTTCGGTTACAACCCTCCTTTGTTTCCAGAGGAAGAGGCGCAAGTTGGTGTTCCCTCGGCCCAGCGCTTTGTCCAACGCTGTAGGCGGACCTGGAAGAAGGCCAGGTGTACCCTCCCTTCGGACCTCCCAGAGATACCAAAGTCAGGCTAATCGCCACCGCCGGACGGCCCCTAGTTTCCGAGCTGGTCAGAGAGTTTGGTTGGCCACTAAGAACTTGCCCCTCCGGGTCGAATCCAAGAAGCTTTCCCAGAGATACATCGGCCCTTTCCGCATTTCTAGAAAGGTTAACCCTGTGTCGTATCGTTTAGTTCTGCCTCGCTCCCTTAGAGTTAACCCCACTTTCCAT
Source organism: Coregonus clupeaformis (assembly GCF_020615455.1). Classification (NCBI taxonomy): domain Eukaryota; kingdom Metazoa; phylum Chordata; class Actinopteri; order Salmoniformes; family Salmonidae; genus Coregonus; species Coregonus clupeaformis. Next base: position 259,729 of record NW_025533755.1, on the reverse strand, counting down.
GTTTCACTCCTTAAACCTGTCTTGTCTTCTCCTTTTGCCCCCCACACAGACCCCCGCCACCTCCCAGGATCATAGACGGCCAGCCAGCCTACACAGTCCGCCGGATACTGGACTCCCGGAGGGTCCAGAACTCTCTGCAGTATCTGGTGGACTGGGAGGGCTACGGGCCAGAGGAGCGCTCCTGGGTTCCGGCCAGGGACATCCTGGACCCAGGGTTGATCCGAGATTTTCGCACCCTGGGGCCAGGGTGTTCTGGAAGGAACGTCAGGAGTCGTTCCTAGAGGAGGGGTCCTGTCAGCTTCCTGCTTCCCCTGTTTGTCTCCTGGCCTCTAGAGGTCAGCTGTGTTCCCCTTTGCCTTAGTTTTTCCTCATGTGTCCTAATTAGCTTATCTATGTCACCTGTGCCTTGTTTCCCCTTGAGTATTTTAGCTGTGTGTTTTCCCCTTGTTTCTCACTTGGTTATTGCGTCCTGTCTATGTGTCTCCTGCTTTGTCCCACCGTATCAGTCCTAGTAAGTTATTCGAAGTTATCTTTAGTTTGTTTTTCTCCCCTCGGGGAGTTGTTTTGTTTTGCCTCCTGTTTTGAACATTAAATCTACTTACCTGGAGTATTGCCTGGGGTGTTTCATTTGGGTCCTACTACATCTCCTCTGTGGCAAGGGGTAGTACCCCCAGCTCTACACATTTGAGACCGGAGTTCTAGCCCGGCTTGTGACAGAATGAGATCATGAATCAGTCTTTCTCAGTGCAGTTGTACATATAATCAATGGTTTTCTAAATGGCCTTTGTGTGATTGTAAAGTACCACATGCATTGGTCCATATTCTATAGCAGTTGTAGTTGAATCCGTCCTCACAGACAGATAGTGTGTGTTGAATCTTTGCAGACAGACCGGTAATGTGATGACATAGAGAGTACCGGAACCACAGCAACATAACTCAAGAGGTTTAGACCACTTTCTCTGTCTTTCAGACAGCAGCCATTGATTCCTGTTCTCTATGACCTCTTCCTGTTGACGGATGTCTCTTCCAAGGTGTCTTTGCAGCAGACCACAGGAATGTATAATATTGACGTTATGTCAAGAGGCAAGCACAGCAGCAAAATAACATTTGAACGCATTCCAGGATCTGAACTGCCGGTTTTAAAATGTTCTATTTAATTCTGTCATCCAATGTATGTAATGATAAATTCCCATTCTAGTGTTTTAATTGTATGATAAATTCCCATTCTAGTGTTCTAATTGTATGATAAATTCCCGTTCTAGTGTTCTAATTGTATGATAAATTCCCATTCTAGTGTTCTAATTGTATGATAAATTCCCATTCTAGTGTTCTAATTGTATGATAAATTCCCGTTCTAGTGTTCTAATTGTATGATAAATTCCCATTCTAGTGTTCTAATTGTATGATAAATTCCCATTCTAGTGTTCTAATTGTATGATAAATTCCCATTCTAGTGTTCTAATTGTATGATAAATTCCCATTCTAGTGTTCTAATTGTATGATAAATTCCCATTCTAGTGTTCTAATTGTATGATAAATTCCCATTCTAGTGTTCTAATTGTATGATAAATTCCCATTCTAGTGTTCTAATTGTATGATAAATTCCCATTCTAGTGTTCTAATTGTATGATAAATTCCCATTCTAGTGTTCTAATTGTATGATAAATTCCCATTCTAGTGTTCTAATTGTATGATAAATTCCCATTCTAGTGTTCTAATTGTATGATAAATTCCCATTCTAGTGTTCTAATTGTATGATAAATTCCCATTCTAGTGTTCTAATTGTATGATAAATTCCCATTCTAGTGTTCTAATTGTATGATAAATTCCCATTCTAGTGTTCTAATTGTATGATAAATTCCCATTCTATGCTGCAGACACACAGTACCTGTGATGAAGGAGATAAGCAGGCCAGCAGTAACAGTGGCTAGAAATCCAACAGCACTATAGTACAGATAGGACATGGAGTACCAGTGATCAGCCAGGAGTGATCTGTGGAGGACAGAGGAGTCACAATGTAGCCTATTTCCAATACCTTACATCCAACTGATTTGTAGTTAGGGTTGCAAAATTCTGGTAATTTTCCCAGAATGTCCAGGTTTTTCAGAAATCCTGGTTGGAAAATTCCCGGAGTCAGAATAGAATAAACAGGAAATCTGTTATTCTCCAACTAGGATTTCTGCACTGCAGGAAATGCACACTTTTAGTGTATTCAATGTTTAAAAAGGCTTCTAAAGTTTGTAATTTCCACTTTAAAATGTATCAACCCCTAAAAAATAAATCCATTCATTATAATCCAAATAATAATTCAAATTTCCTGTTGCTGCAGGATTTTCCTGCTGTAGCAAACTGGCTCAAATTAAGATCCTACATCTGTATTAAAGGGAGGTCTGTTCTGTACAGAATACAATACATCCAGTGTATCATGGCACTATTTGAGTCATCATTCTGGGGGCAAAATGTCTGGTCCAATGGGCTCTGTAAGAGATCTTAGTAAATGTCTGGTCCAATGGGCTCTGTAAGAGATCTTAGTAAATGTCTGGTCCAATGGGCTCTGTAAGAGATCTTAGTAAATGTCTGGTCCAATGGGCTCTGTAAGAGATCTTAGTAAATGTCTGGTCCAATGGGCTCTGTAAGAGATCTTAGTAAACGTGGGTTGTGTTCAGCCGGGATAAATCGTTTTTTTGAAATATTTTGAAGAGGGTCGGGCACAGCCTGAACTTGTCCAATAACAACACAGATTTTTCATTTTCCGTTAAAATAGTTTTGCTACGTTTTCTCCATACTGAACAGGGCCCTGGTGACCGAGCCCGTACCGTACCTTGGTGGTAGAGTGGAAGGGTCCAGGTAAGAAGGTGGATCAGTGGTGGTGTGGACAGATGAGTTTGGTTGAACACATCCCTCTGTGCTGAGAGACAGAGGCCTGGTGTTGATGTCTAGTGCAGGGTAGATGAACGCTCCAACACCTGCCCAGAACGACAGGGAGATTCCCACTGCCAGACCACCCGCTGCTCCCTGAAGACAATCAGTACAGCACACGGGACTGAATTAAGGAAGATGATCATCTATAAATGAGTTACTTTGATAACTGAATTTCTATAGATGTATGTAGAATTGCTTGTGTTTTTAGGTGGAGTTTTTCGGTAACCATTCAGGACCAGTTTCTTGGATTAAAGCCTAATTCTTAATCATTCCATTATTCTTAATGGTGAAAATAGTTTCTTAGTCCAGGACTAGGCTTAATCTGTCTGGAAGGACCATGGATAAGATGGAAGAGGTTTTTCCTATGCTGACCATAGAGTTGGTCCAGGGGAAGACGATTCCCAGAGAGAAGAGGCCCAGCATGGGGCCGCCGCACATACCATGGATACTCAGAGCCGCCTGGGAACCACACAACAAGACGTATTAATCACATAGGCGTCAGCTCTGTGCACGTACTTAAGTCATTCACACGCTAACAGGGACAGTGGTTACCTGTACAATCCCTCCCATGTAGGATGCAGCAACTGCCATGGTGGTGCAGGCTATGCCGAACGCGATACCTGCAGAGGCGAAGATTGTAAAGTGTGTATGTTGGCAAGCTTGGCTCCAATTTATGGCCTCTGTTATAGTAATAACTGGGAGTTATTCTTACACAGTCCTTTGCTGATCCAGCCGCTGGCTTTGTTGGAGAGGTTAGTACAACACTGCTTAACAAAGTCTTCATAGGTCACCGTGGCTAGGGCGTTGATGCTGGCTGCCACAGTACTGAGAGAGGGCACAGACAGGGAATTAGTTGAGATCTCTTAATAAATACTGAACTTTTAGCCAGAGCGCAATGAAGGCAAGACAATGTAATTCTGGGCTGGGTTTCCCAAAGCCTTGTTTTTTTTAAAATGCATTGAAGATTGACCTCCAAACACTTGATTTTTACAATTACTCGCTTGTGGCTGCGTTGTTGGGAGCTAAATAACATACTACTTTAGCTACGAAGGCTTTTGGGAAACCCACCCTTAAACAAGTTTCAAATGATCCACACAGTGATTCCTTTAACCTGAGTGTTCCGCTGAAGGCACAGGCAACAAACAGCCCAGGAAGTCCAGGATACTCCCCCAGAATCTCCATGACAAAATACGGCATAAGCTGCAGAGAGACAGGGTGAAAAAGGTTATGTCATGAGCCGCAGAGAAATGAGATGAAGTTCATGAGTACTGGGTAGCAGAGCCCTGGACACAAACACTGGAGACTGTATCTATTTAGGTCACTAGACACCAGGGTTGGAGTCAATTCCATTTCAATTCAGTCACTTCCTGAATTGAAATGGAATTTCACCCCAGACTCTATTGACCGGATGTGAATTAAGGGTTGGATATAGAACAAGACACCCTGATTGGACGGTAGTGACCGCAACCTGGTCTGTGGCTGTGACAGCGTTAGAATGGGAGTAGAATTAGGGCTAGAAATGGAACAGAGACTGAGTACCAAATGACACCCTATCGCCTTTATAGTGCACTACTTTTACCCAGAGTCAATAAGGCTTTTGGTCAAAAGTAGTGCACTACTTTATATAGGGAATAGGGTGTTATGGGACGTAACCAGAGACAGTAACCAGGGGCCTCATTTATCAACCGTGCCTAAATGTCTTACTAAATTCCGGTGTAAATGGATATTGTAGGATTTGCGTGCGCCACAAATTATTGCAACATGGACGCTGTGTTTTCATTGATAAATCAGACGCATGTTTTCCTTGATGAATCAGAGAGGCTCTGACATTAAGAAGGCTGTGACGTCACTCTCCTTCCTCAGTCACAGCAATACTGCAGTCCACCATACCGTCTAGGCTACCAGTCAATACTGCAGTCCACCATACCGTCTAGGCTACCGGTCAATACTGCAGTCCACCATACCGTCTAGGCTACCGGTCAATACTGCAGTCCACCATACCGTCTAGGCTACCGGTCAATACTGCAGTCCACCATACCGTCTAGGCTACCGGTCAATACTGCAGTCCACCATACCGTCTAGGCTACCGGTCAATACTGCAGTCCACCATACCGTCTAGGCTACCGGTCAATACTGCAGTCCACCATACCGTCTAGGCTACCGGTCAATACTGCAGTCCACCATACCGTCTAGGCTACCGGTCTATACTGCAGTCCACCATACCGTCTAGGCTACCGGTCAATACTGCAGTCCACCATACCGTCTAGGCTACCGGTCTGTTTCCTTGCTTGGCTATTGAATGAATGGTAGTCTAATACTGATTGTGTAGCGGGAATAAACCAGTCATGTCAGAACGTATGATGATGATTTAGGCCCATATAATAAACTGAAAATAAATATTTTAGGCTATGCTTCTGTTTTATCATTAGCCTACATTTTAATGTTTTTTATTAAGCCTACCATTATTTTTAATTCCTGTGCGTCAAACACTTCCAATTTCCCCCCAAAAGAACAATGTTTTAATTGTAATACAATTCTTCAACCACTACAAGTTGTCTGAGATTTATGTGGAGGTACGCACACTTTCCTGTCGAGTTCAAATTTGATATATACCAACCTTTTAGGGAAAAGTGGTGCTTTGTGCTAACACCTCTGGTCTGCTACTGTGGCTGTATAACGGGGCGGCAGGTAGCTTAGTGGTTAAGACCGTTGTGCCAGTAACCGAAAGGTCGCCGGTTCTAATCCCCGAGCCGACTATGTGAAAAATCTGTCGATGTGCCCTTGAGCAAGGCACTTAACCCTAATTGCTCATGTAAGTCGCTCTGGATAAGAGCGTCTGCTAAATGACGTAAATATAAAGGGACAAGCAGAGACATTAAGGATAGCAGCAGCAGTAGTAACCTGGTCTGCTGCTGTGACTGACTGGGCGGTCCATGGATCACAGTGGGCGTAGAAAGCATACATGATGAGACCGGAGAACACCGCACACACCAGGATGACCAGCAGACCCAGCAGGTTGAAGTACAGAGCTCTGGGAAGTGGATGACAGACAAATGCTACTGAAAATCTGTTTTTTATTTTTATGTATAGAGCCCTTTTCACATCAACCGCTATACAGTAAGTGCCGTACAGTAAGACAGCCTTGACACGTGGCTAGCAGGCAAAGGTAGCTAGACTGGGTAGTGACATGAAGCAATCCTGTCTGCTCCACACAGACACTCTTCATAATAAAGGTATACAGTATATTGTGCAGTTGTCCAGATCCGGGCTCGAACGACCACGAAAAAGAGAAGCGCCTTGTTAGAGTGGACTCCAAAACACGTGTCGGATCTGGATGGTGGACCGGTTTCAACTGTGGTGGAATGCGTAACCAGGCCAGTTTTAGTACAGCTCAGGTCGGCTTAGTAGTGGTGTGTGAAAACGGTAAATGTCTTAGTGACGGAAGATGCTTACAGTCTGGCGTGTGTCTCAGTTTTGCAGGAGATGCATCTCTGTATAGTTGACTGGTTAACCCCGTAGATGCCCAGCCAGGTAAAGGTTCCCCCAATAGAGATGGTCCAGAACGTATGGCGTCTCAGAGGGTCTGGGTCAAAGCTGAGGGCATAGAGTATTATTCATTAGTGCAGGGTTTTGGTTACTGCAGGGGGTCCGCGGCCAGATCTCAAAATATATACACTCTTTCCATGACATAGACTGACCAGGTGAATAAAGGTGAAAGCTATGATCTTTTATTCACTTGTTAAATCCACTTCAAATCAGTGTAGATGAAGGAGAGGAGACAGGTTAAAGAAGGATGTTTAAACCTTGAGACAATTGAGACATGGATTGTGTAATGTGTGCCATTCAGAGGGTGAATGGGCAAGACAAAACATTGAAGTGCCTTTCAACTGGGTATGGTAGTAGGTGGCAGGCGCATCGGTTTGTGTCAAGAACTGCAAACGCTGCTGGCCATCCATCCAACTTGACACAACTATGGGAAGCATTGGAGTCAACATGGGCCAGCATCCCTGTGGAACGCTTTTCGAATTGAGGCTGTTCTGAGGGCAAAAGGGGAGTGCAACTCAATATTAGGAAGGTGTTCCTGATGTTTGGTATACTCAGTGTATATATCATATATATTTTTATGAATATTACTAACAACAACAGATTAAACCAATTTTGTCCCAGGGATCTGTGAAATAAGTTTAGAGGGTGTAATACAATGTAATATGAATCTACAATTTCTGTTCTTATGTTGCATTCGTGTGCTGGTCGGGGCTGGGGGGCTCAGCTGATTGGCCAGTCTGAGTTTTCCCGGGTTTCCTGGTTCCGACTGGCACGTGAATGCTGCATTAACCCTGCGTAACATGGTCCTGGGAGGCTCACAGGGATATTGGTATCCACAGTACTCCACCAATTATACATTTTTTCAACTCAATAGTTCTTATTTTATTCCCATAAATGATTTTTTTAAAACGTAAACGCACTGTAAAGTTTAAAGCTTTAAGGTCGCAAAGTTTTCTCTCTGCTCCATGGCAAAACGCAGGACATTTGCTTGAAAAATGTCTCTCCAATGCCAAGACATGAGCCTTTAAAATGTTCCTTCCCAGGCCCCGAGACCGGTTGGTCCGGCCATGCACTGCCAAAATCATAGTAGAACTCTTTCTATTTTTATCTCACTCGGGTTGTGTTCTGATCATGAGGGGGTCCGTGATGAATTATCTATCACAAAAGGGGTCCCCGGGTCCCCTAAAACAGTTTGAGAACCCCTACATTAGTGCACAACGTAGCAAAACGTTTTTTTGCAACGGAAAATGGAACAAGAGTTTCTTATTGGACAAAAATATATAGTCCCTCCCATTCTTCCATATGGTGAATACGACCCTGACCATTATCTTTAACCTATGACCTATGACCTATCACCCTACTTAAAGGGATAATTCACTCACTTTTTCTTTAGGTTTTACCTTATTTTCAATTTACTTTAGTACATTTTAGTGTTTAGTTTAGTGTTGTTTTTTCATCCAAACCTTTTTATGTCCACTAGCAGATTATTTAGCAATGTCCAGCACAAGGCAACAATAATGTCTAACTATCCCTTTAATACCTAAACTTCACCTTCAAATACATTGTGTTCAATAGACAGTATGACGTACAAATAGAAGTGTCTGTGTGAAAGCCATTGACAAACCAAGACCTGAGGAGAGTATGATGTCATCAGTGTGGTGGGCTGCACTTACTCAAAGATGTCGAGTCTGTTTCCCGTCTTAGCCACCTCCCACACGGAGGCTGCGCCCCCTGTCTTCCGTGTCCCCTGGACCAGCACGGTCATGAAGCCCACCACCATCACCACCATCTGGAACGCATCTGTCCACACCACTGCCTTCAGCCCACCCTTCACACGGAGGGAGAGAGAGAGAGAGAGAGAGAGAGAGAGAGAGAGAGAGAGAGAGAGAGAGAGAGAGAGAGAGAGAGAGAGAGAGAGAGAGAGAGAGAGAGAGAGAGAGAGAGAGAAAAAACACGCAGGGACACACACACACACACACACACACACACACCAGAGATAATTACCACAGACCATCCATCAGCACCACACCATAACCTAGCCTCCCCCACATCACCATCACTCTGTATAGCATAGCTGAATTGTCCCGTGTCCTGACCTGGGACTGGGAGGTGCTTCGTTTACACTGTCACTGTTTATGTTACTAGACTATTTATTCAGGTGTGCTCTGCTCCTCTTTCAGAAACACAGTAAGAGAGGATGCCTGCATGATGTCAGGAAGAAGGATGAACTCTATAGTCATAGAGTGTGCAGTAGAACGTTCACACAATGCCTGTTATCCCAACCCCACTCACCAGTGTGCAGTAGAACGTGCACACAATGCCTGTTGCGAATATAGAACCCCAAAGGTTGAAGCCAGTGACTGTGGGAAGAAATGTAAGGTTCAGAAAAAGAAAGATTCTTTAGAAATAAAGAACTTGCATTGAACTTACAATGGTTTTATATTTGTTATTTACATTTTTAGTCATTTAGCAGACGCTCTTATCCAGAGCGACTTACAGGAGCAATTAGGGTTAAGTGCCTTGCTCAAGGGCACATCCGACAGATTTTTCACCTAGTCGGCTCGGGGATTAGAACCAGCGACCTTTTGGTTACTGGCACAACGCTCTTAACCACTAAAGCTACCTGCCGCCCCAATGTGGTAAGTTCTGCACCACTGAGCAAAATGACATACCTTGATTGAGGGCCAAGGCAGGAGCATACACTACCACCCCTGTGTATAAGATCTGAAATGTATAGAAACACACACAGACCAAGAGTGGAATACTAGGAAAATACAACAACTCTAACTGGATAATCCCCTGAATGTTTGTTGACATTGTTGACATTGTTTATGTGGAAGAAAAAAAAAAGCTGAATGGTAAAGCTACATGCCATGTATGTTTCCAGACAAACTCACCGTCTGCACAATATAAATCAGAGTGGCAGCCATGCGGACCCCCTTACAGAACCGCATCTCTAAATACTAGAGAACACACACAAACACACACACACAAACAAACACACACACACACGCACACGCACGCACACACACACACACACATACAGACACAGTCACACACACATAGAGACACAGTCACACACACACAGATGTTGTTAGATCAAAGTAACAGTGGATAACAAACAACTGTTCTGAGTTCAAAGCATCTGTTTCTAATCTGCATCAGGGCATCACTGTTAGTTCAAAGCATCTGTTTCTAATCTGTATCAGGGCATCACTGTTAGTTCAAAGCATCTGTTTCTAATCTGTATCAGGCCATCACTGTTAAGTATCAGCTTTAATATTGCAGATAGATTGTAACTTCCATCAATGTAATTGTCTGCATCACTTCCAATCCCCCATATGTTTTTTTTTTCTCTCGCATATAAATATATATATATATATATATATATATATACACACATACATACACATACATACATATACACATATATATATATACATATATATATACATACATATCCTTTAAAGATATATATATTTCGCTTTATTACTTTCCAACCCCACCACCCCTTCCCTAATTGGAGTAAACTAGTGAACAACAACGCTTAGGCCCCTACTTCATGCTTATACATACTATATACATTTTATGGACACAGTCAATAATTATATTTTGTTTGTTTTTACTCCTGAACTTCCTCCGATCATTTTCATGATGTCCATCCGGTTTGCTTCTATATGCCATATCTTTCTAACTGTGCTCTTTCACAAAAGCTCACAATATATAACCTATATACTAATTATGGACACTTCTTACACTAGTTATCTTGTTGTTATTAGTCCCATCACATTCAACCTTTATCAAAGTCAGACAGACAGAGACCACCCTGTGAGGATGTAATTAGTGTGCTTTGCTTGTTGTTTACCATAAAATACCTTTGGACAGCTGAAGCCTCACTGTCAGGGTGGACCTGTATTAGAGACAGTCAGAGGCCACCCTTGATGATGTAATTACCTGAAACAGGATGTGCAATCTAGAGAGTTTTTCGGCCTCACCTTTGTTCGGGTCATCTAAAAGTTAACCCGGACAGCTATCCCCTCTGAGATTGGAGAAAGAGCTGAGATTCAGAGATTTAACAAGAGCTGAATATAGCCAGTAGGTGGAGAGGGTCCGCTCCATAGACATTTAGTCTAATCTTTATCGTGTTGATAAAGATTAGACTAAATGTATTCTTTATATTTAGCGTTGCACCTGCCGTCTCAACATGATCTCACACTCAATTTGTGCAAATATGTACAAAAAGTATTTAGGCAGTTTTTTTGTGCGTTTTTGTGTGGCTTAATTTGTGTGAAAATACACACATTTTTGTTCGACATAATTCGTAGGAAAATACACACATTTTTGTGCGACTTCGTTCATAGAAAAATACATTTTTGGGGGGCAAACTTCGGGAACAATCTTTTGAAAGCTATTGGAGCAATGCATTTTGGGCAATGGGGTTCTACACTGCCTTTTTGTTGTGTCCCACATATATTTATATTTATAAACAAACGTGTTAACAACCCAATATTGTTAATCAACCAGGTTGTCACCGAAATACTTATAATGTAATAGTAGCCTTTTTTTATGCCAATATTGTTTTCTATGTTTGTTTTCGCTTAATACTTTGGGATACTGGTTCTATGTCGGATTTTATGAGGGTTGCCAGATTGGATTAAAAAACTTTATTTGTCTGTTTGCTGTGTGGCATCGATGAAGGTATTTGATTGGGGAATGGGGATACATTTTCATGATGGGAAATTAATTCATCAATAAATGTGGGGAAACATTAGTCTGTTTGGTTTTAAATTCCCCTGGTGCAACTGAATGGTATCTGCAACTATAACGAGTCTGGACTGTGATCAATTAAGCCATATCAATGCAGTTAAACAGGTTAATGTACAATAATGAATTACGTTGGCTTACACTTATGTCACTTACCAAGGCCATTCCATGATGATTGTTACGGTCGTGTCAATCATGTTATATACTAAGGCTATTGTGACAAGGCATATGAGGACTATTAGGCTGTCATGGCAACGGCCGTTAGAGCTCTCTTTGCCCTGGTCAGAGTCCCTGTTGCAGCTTTCACTTTCTTCCGCTACATTGGTGGCAGCGTTGGGATCACGTCCAGCTCACGTCTAGTTATGTGATCTAGCGGTGGGAAGCATTCTGTTTTTCAACGTTGTGTTGGGTGTAATTACGTTGATACGTCTAGTGAACGAATGGATGAGCAACAATGGGCATGACGGATAGAAGTAGTCACTACAGGAGTGATCAAGCCTTACAATCAAAGTTGCCTGAAGCTGAATGGGAAGTGCCATGCCCTGACCAGTTATTCAGAAGAAAATCATCTGTGACTGTCTAATTTACATAAATTAACTTACCAGTGTGGACCCAAAACAAACACATTCTACACATTTACAAACGACCTGTTTAAAGTGTTATTGAAGCTCATACATCAAATAACCTGACAATGATCCACATCATATGGGTGGACACATAATGTAAGTGTGTCATGCAGTAAAACACAACTATCCTTTTTTTTTTTGGGACGCAAACCAGTACTTTGAATCACTGTTGATCCCCATCCTGGTTTCATCTAATGAGATGGATGAAGGATTTTCTACGGCCTAGAATCGAGGCCTTTCCCAGTCCTGAAGGACGAAGCTGGACCCCTCTTGGTTCTCATTGGTGAAGACCGAACTCAAGTTAGGGGTTATATGTCAAACTCTCCTTTACCACTTTGCCCAACGTGTTATAACCCAGAGGTTGTAAATAAACCCTTTTTAAGGTGATATATCTTGTATCATTATTATAGGGCTGTGAAACCTATAGCCAAATGGCTTCAGACTGAGCATTTCTCACCATTTATTTATGGAGAGCATTTTATGTTTTATAACAGGTAGTGTCCATTTATTTACAGTAGTGTGTTGATTAATTATTTATTTCTTCAGTGGAAATACAGAATATGTATAAAAATGCCAAATCATTTGAGTCATTTAGCAGACGCTCTTATCCAGAGCGACTTACAGTTAGTGAGTGCATAATAATAATGTATGCACTCACTAACTGTAAGTTGCTCTGGATAAGAGCGTCTGCTAAAATGTAATGTAAAATGTGTGTATTATAAAAATGTATCCCCATTCCCCAATCAAACACCTTCATCGATACCAAAAAAAACCCAGAAAGATCTGTATTTTTTCTTCAATCTGGCAACCCTAATAAAATTCGACATAGCCTTGTATAAAATGCATTATGAAAGAAAATGGTGTAATGTACACCAAAAAGTGAAGCCAAAAAGTGAAGCCTTGTATTAAATGCATTATGAAGAAAATTGTGTAATGTAGTCTCCATGAAATATTAAATGAGTTATGAAGAATATCTTGTAGGCCGACTGTTGTCTACAGGAAAAAAGGACCTCTCTGACTACAAGTGCACCAGTATCCCAAAGTATTACGTGAAAACAAGCATAAAAAAACAGCATTAATAAAACAAATAACCGCGTAAGGCTACTATTATGTTATAATTATTCAGGCGACAACCTGGTTGATTAACAATACTGGGTTGTTAACACGTTTTTTTTTATATATATATAAATAAATGTGGGACACAACAAAACAAAAAAGGCAGTGTAGAACACCATTGCCCATCATGCATTGCCCTAATAACTTTCAAAAGATTATTCTGAAGTTTGCACCCCCAAAAATGTACTTTCCTATGAATGAAGTCACACAAAAAAATTTGTGTATTTTCCTACGAATTAAGTCGCACTGAAATTAATGTATGAGCTCATTTCATGCAATTATACTAATTTTGCCGTGGGGCAGAGAGAACAATGTGCAGTTTTACAGCTAATTTCCTGTAATTCTACACATTTTGCCATAGGTTGGAGAGAAATGTTTGAAGTTTTTAATATGATATCTGAGTGAGAGTGACTAACAAAATCAAGGGCCCCCCCCCCAGTCAGTCGTTTGACCATGATTACAAGTTTAAATAGCTGGCCGCTAGACTAATTTACCAATCTAAAAAGAATGGAGCTGACATGGGCTAATTGAGTGACTGTCAGTGACTGACATAACAAGAGAAAACGGCTGGTGCACAATCAAAATTTAGAAATTGCACCTTACGTATTCTTCTATTCTAACTCTCAACAGTAAGTTAAGACCCTGACTGAGTAATAATTTTTAAAAACATATATATATATATATATATTTGTTTTGTCTTTGGAAAATGTATCTGTGGGCCTACAAATGGGTGTGGCCTGCGGGCCGTCAGTTTCCCATCCTTGAGTCAGGCCGCCCTTCTTGCCCAGGTCTCCCTTGGTAAAGAAAGAGTTATTCTGACCTCAACTGGACCTTCTGGTTAAATAAAGGTTAAAGGTGAAATCTGGGATTGATACGTCCATGTTTGTTTACCAAAACATTTATGTATGGCGGGGTGGCAGGCTTTGTTGTTGTTAGAATCCCATATTGCCCCTTTTAAATAAAGATGAAATCATTAAAAAAAGCACAGTACCTCGTAGGTACTCGTGATCCCCGATCTGTAGAACACCGGCACAAACAGTTCAGCTGTAGCGATAACCACAAAGGTGTAGGCCACGCCGAAGAGGATGAACGACCCCCCAAAGCGGTAGACGTCGGAGGGCGCCCCCAGCACGGTGACAGCAGACATGAAGCTGGCGGTGAGGGACAGGGCCACGGGACCAAAGGTCATCTGACGACCCCCTACCAGGAACTCCGATGAGGGGTTCTTCCTCTCCTTCACCGCGAAGAACACCCCTATCCCTGAGGAGACCACGAACAGACATGCGAATACGACATAGTCCAACGACACAAAGGTCCCCACTCGTTCATCATCCATGACGGTTATAGTAGATGGTTGTGGTCAGAGGACCACAATGGAAATAAGTTTTTTAGTGTTGTTGTCCTCAATAATTTGTAATGCAGGGAAGGCTTACTTCTGTGGCTAAACTTTGTTTTTAAATTGACAAATAAATCAAATTAAATGAAAAAAGACTTCGGCAGAGTGGCTTTTCTATCTCTCGCTCTCTCTCTCTCTCTGCCCCCTCTGCCTCCTCCACCTCTCTCTACTATATGCACCTCTCTCTCTCTCTCTCTCTCTCTCTCTCTCTCTCTCTCTCTCTCTCTCTCTCTCTCTCTCTCTCTCTCTCTCTCTCTCTCTCTCTCTCTCTCTCTCTCTCTCTCTCTCTCTCTCTCTCTCTGTCTCTCTCTCTGTGTCTCTCTCTCTCTCTCTCTCTCTCTGATCCATTCTCTAAAGATGTTGTTTCTTAACTGAATAACTGAAAGTGCTTAGTGCTGAGTTGCTTAGTGCTTACCAAGAGTTGATGATTTAGGAAGTTTGTCAAATTTGCTGATGAAGTTTGTCACTGCGGTGGTTGATCACGTCAATCATTAACTTATTATTATTATTATTATTTTGTTATTTAGCAGACGCTCTTATCCAGAGCGACTTACAGGAGCAATTAACTTCTCCCTGTATACCCACATGCTGAGACTGTCAATGTGATTTACTCTGTTAGTCTCAATAACCTACTTCTTAACATAATAAACCCCTTTCTCTCTCATTCTGTCTTTGTCAGTTACACAAATCTCTCACAGCGCAAGTAGGCCTATATTTCCAAAATAGGAGTGCTATTGGGTCTAGCAGTTACCGAGACACCAACTGTCACTTTTAATCAATTATTAATGTTCCCTGAAAAATACTCTTTGTCAACATGTTTCTGACTGACTAATATATTACGGATTTTAGGCTGAGAAACTGCTTAGAGACACAGTATCTCTGAAAGTAGGAGTGAGAGTAGGCTGGGTCGACATGTGACCAGGAAGTAGGAAGCAGAATGTTTCCGTGACGATACAGCGCTTCTGTGTTTTTATATTTTTTAAGACACCTACATACATGTTCTACCTTTTAAAACACATTTTGTTTTAAGTGTTTTATTTTGGGACCACGGCGTTAGTGCTGTTCTTAACGCGCTGTGTTGGCTGGATTTTGTCATCTCCTGGAGCTAGCGTTACCGGGCTATCCCCGGCTAGTTCCAACTAGCTAGGTTATCTGGATGTCACCCGACAAAGCTTATCTTGTTGCCAGGACCGCTGTTTCTGGGAGTTTAAGCACGTCGGATTTTCTCTGATTTGGAGTCGGATCCGGAGATGGGATGGTAAAGTCGTGAAATATGAGACCTGTGAAAGACGAAGAATTTACTGACTTTATACACTTGTGAAAGGTGTGAACAGCTGGTTGCCTCAAAAGACTGGATCATTGAACTACTAGAGGACAACAGGGTCCTAAAAGAACGTCTCGCTCTGGCTAAGAAGACTTCAAGACTGCATGCTGTTTTTGATGCAACAATTCTAAATGACCTCTGCGGTATCTACGGACCACACATCCCACCGACGAGAACCGTAGGACTACTGCGTCTTCCTCTACACCATCGGAGGCAAAGTGGAATGAAGTTAGAGGTAAGAGAGGAGGAAGGTTCAAACGTATCCTCCCTCTGCCCTCTCGTCCAGCCCTGCAGCTCTCTAACAGCCCCCCCTGACTTCACCGGAGCCCTCTGACGAGGCCCTACGCCGCTCCCCCTGTCCTTCCTACTTCACCTCAGCACCCAGCGCAAAGATCAAAAGTCATCCCCTGGATCAGCCCCCCATAGCATCAGCCCCCCCATCACACAGACTCGCAGTGGGCCCTCTCCTCATCCTCCAGCGGTGGTTGTTCTAGGGAGCTCCATAGTGGAAGCAAAGGCCCCACTTCTTCCCTGGATCCCGTGTTCAGGACATAGATCACCAGGTCCCCTGCTGTGATGGAGAAGCACCCGTATGCTCACAGTATAGTCGTTAATGTTGGTACAAACAACATCGATATTCGTAAATCTGAGCAATTAAAAATCTGACTTCAGAGTGCTCGTAGACAAACTAAAGGAGGCAGACAAGTGGGTTCTCATTTCAGGGCCTCAACCAACAACAGGTCGTGGAATGGAACGCTTTAGTCGTCTCCTCTGGCTCCACTAGTGGCTTAAATCCTGCTGTTCCCCGATGGATTTGGAGCACATTGACAATTTTGACCACTTTTGGGAGACGCCCCAGTTTTACAAGAGGGATGGCTTGCAGCCAAATATAAAAGGGGCAAAATGTACATCAGGGCCTCTTACAGTGTAATCAGCCTGACCCTTGCTCAGTTAGTTCTTCCCATTGCCACTATTTCACAGCGTTATCATACTGCTACAGATAACCATGTTCCCAGGGGTATTGTCAGTAATAATCTTGTGACCATAAAGTTGAATTCCAATGTTAGCTCTGTTACTGTTAGCCCAATTGGGAAGCCCACTGTGGTAAACTGATGCAGTGCTATTATATCAAATAAATATGCACACCCCTGCTGTTTTCAAATCACATAGAGGGCTTGGGCTAGGGGGGCTACGTTCCCGCGGGTCCTGACAGAGATCGTTGTGGTGCAGTCAGCGTTTGAGGTCAAGTGCGCCTCGTAGATGTGTGGTCTCAATGAAATAGAGTAGGCTGCTTATGCATGGGCTGAGAATCACTTGGAAGTTATCTTTCCCCTGAATTCGATCCACCGCATTACACCGACACTCGTGACAGAACCACGCACCATTTATGGAGTCAGCAGGTACAGCCAGTCAGTCCAAATTGATGGAGGAACGACTTCAACGACGGGAGAGTATCATCCAGGCTCTCGGCGCCGCCATGGGGAGGGTGATGAATAATACGGACCGTTGGGAGAGAGGTGGCCTTCCCACACCTCCTCCAACCACTCCACCATCCATACCACAGTCCACCCCTTTGCCACCTGGGCCCAGTGGGATTCGGCTCTCGCTCCCGAGGGCATATGACGGTACACCAGCCGGGTGTCAGGGTTTCCTTCTCCAGGTAGAGCTCTACCTGGCAACCATTCACCCGGTGCCCTCGGGATACGAGAGCGTGTCCGCCCTCATCTCCTGTCTGTCGGGGAAGGCGCTCTAGTGGGCCAACGCCGAGTGGGGAGGAATTGACGCTACGTCGGTCCGCTACGAGGATTTCACCCGCCGCTTCCGGGCGGTATTCAATCATCCACCAGAGGGGAGAGCGGCGGGCGAGCGTCTGTTCCACCTAAGACAGGAGAGGAGGAGCGCCCTGGATTTTGCGCTGGAGTTCAGGACTTTGGCAGCCAGCGCCGGATGGAATGAGAGGGCCCTGATCGACCAATATCGGTGCAGCCTAAGGGAGGACGTTCGGCGGGAACTGGCCTGCAGGGGTACCAATCTCAACCTGGACAAACTGGTGGAGATGTCCATCAGGCTGGATAACCTGTTGGAGACCCGCAGACGTTCTGATCAGGGCCCATTCATTCCATCCCCCAGCACCTCCGACTCTACCCCCATGGAGCTCGGAGGTGCTGCGCTTAGGGAGACCAGGAGTGGGGCCGTCCCACGCACCAACTGTGGCCGCAGAGGACACACTGCGGGTCGGTGCTGGGGAGGGTCCCCAGGGAGTCGAGGCAGTAAGCAGAGCACTGGTCGACCATCTCAGGTGAGTAAGCACCCGACTCACCCAGAGCTCCCTGTTGGTCAGTTGTGTATAGAGGTTGTGTTTCCAGAGTTTTCTCCTCATTCCCAGCATAAGGCGCTAGTAGATTCAGGTGCAGCTGGGAATTTTATTGATCGTCAATATTCTCATAGTTTAGGGATTCCTACTGTTCGTGTTGATGTGCCCTTCCCTGTCCACGCATTAGATAGTCGCCCGCTAGGGTCAGGTCTAATCAGGGAGGTTACCGCACCACTCTTAATGAGGACGCAGGGGGGTCATGAGGAGAGGATTAGTCTCTATCTGATTGATTCTCCTGTGCATCCTGTGGTGTTGGGACTTCCCTGGTTAACCACTCATGATCCCACTATTTCCTGGCAACAGAGGGCTCTCAAGAGATGGTCCAGTCAGTGCTCAGGGAGGTGTGTAGGGGTTTCCATGGGGGCTACTACGGTGGAGAATCCAAACCAGGTCTCCACAGTGCACATTCCTTCCGAGTATGCCGATTTGGCTCTCGCCTTCAGTAAAAAGAGGGTGACTAAATTACCACCCCATCGTCCGGGGGATTGCACGATAAATCTCCAGGTAGGCGCTGCACTTCCCCGGAGTCACGTGTATCCTCTGTCACAGGCGGAGAAGGCAGCTATGGAAACATATGTCTCCGAATCTCTGAGACAGAGATACATTCGGCCCTCCACTTCACCTGTTTCCTCAAGTTTCTTTTTCGTGAAGAAGGATGGTGGTTTACGCCCGTGCATTGATTACCATGGGCTAAATCAAATCACGGTCAAGTACAGCTATCCCTTACCTCTGATAGCATGTATGACGGAATCACTGCACGGGGCGCGCTTCTTCACGAAAATGGATCTCAGGAGCACGTACAATCTGGTTCGTATTCGGGAGGGAGATGAGTGGAAGACGGCTTTCAGCACCACCTCAGGACACTATTAGTACCTCGTCATGCCATACGGGTTGATGAATGCTCCATCAGTCTTCCAAGCCTTTGTCGATGAGATTTTCAGGGATCTGCACGGACAGGGTGTAGTGGTGTATATTGATGACATTCTCAAATACTCCGCTACACGGGCCGAGCATGTGTCCCTGGTGCGTAAAGTACTTGGACGACTGTTGAAGCATGACCTGTATGCCAAGGCGGAGAAATGCCTGTTCTTTTAGGAGTCCATCTCCTTCCTAGGGTACCACATGTCTGGGGTGAAGATGGAGAGTGACCGCATTTCGGCCGTGCGTAATTGGCCGACTCCAACCACGGTGAAGGAGGTGCAGCAATTTTTGGGATTTGCCAACTACTACCGGAGGTTTATCCGGGGCTTTGGTCAGGTAGCGGCTCCCATTACCTCGTTGCTGAAGGGGGGACCGGTGCGTCTGTGGTGGTCAGCTGAGGCGGACAGGGCGTTCAATCATTTGAAGAACCTGTTTACCTCGGCTCCAGTGCTGGCTGATCCGGATCCCTCCTTGGCTTTCACGGTTGAGGTGGACGCATCGGCGGCTGGGATAGGTGCGTTCTTTTATAAGAAGCTCAGTCCGGCGGAACGCAACTATGATGTGGGGGACCGGGAGCTGTTGGCTGTGGTCCAAGCCCTGAAAGCGTGGAGACATTGGCTTGAGGGGGCTAACCACCCTTTTCTCATTTTGACTGACCACCGCAATCTGGAGTACATCCGGGCGGCGAAGAGATTAAAGCCTCGCCAGGCAAGGTGGTCAATGTTTCTCACCTGTTTTTGTTTTCACCCTTTCGTACAGGCCAGGTTCCCAGAACACTAAGGCAGATGCTCTGTCCCGGCTCTTGTGTGTACGTCTCGCTGGAGGCCCGCGAACGTTTGATCTAATGGGCTCACACGTCACCCTCCTCTGGTCATCCTGGTATCGGTCGGACAGTGCATTGTCTTAGTGGGAAGTACTGGTGGCCCACCTTAGCTAAGGACGTGAGGGTTTATGTTTCCTCCTGCTCGGTGTGCACCCAGTGTAAGGCTCCTAGACACCTGCCCAGAGGGAAATTGCAACCCCTACCCGATCCACAACGACCGTGGTCCCACCTATCGGTGGATTTCGTGATGGATCTTCCCCCCTCACAAGGAAATACCCCGATCCTGGTCGCTGTGGATCGGTTTTCTAAGTCCTGCTGCCTCATTCCTCTTCCCGGTCTCCCTACGGCTCTACAGACTGCTGAGGCCCTATTTACACACGTCTTCTGGCACTATGGGATACCTGAGGATATAGTGTCTGATCAGGGTTCCCAGTTCACCTCGAGGGTTTGGAGGGCGTTCATGGAACGTCTGGGTGTCTTGGTCAGCCTGACCTCAGGGTTTCACCCCGAAAGTAACGGGTAGGTGGAGAGAGTCAACCAGGAGGTGGGTAGGTTTCTGAGGTCGTATTGCCAGGATCGGCGAGGGGAGTGGTCGGTTTTCCTCCCCTGGGCAGAGATAGCCCAGAACTCACTCCGCCACTCCTCCACTAACCTTACTCAATTCCAGTGTGTTTTAGGTTATCAGCCGGTTCTGACACCTTGGCATCAGAGCCAGATCGAGGCACCTGCGGTGGATGAATGGTTTCGGCGCTCGCAGGAGACCTGGAACACTGCCCATGTGCGCCTGCAGCGGGCCATCGGGCAGCAGAAGGCGAGCGCCGACCGCCACCGCATTGAGGCTCCGGTGTATGCACCGGGGGACCGGGTCTGGCTCTCGACCCGAAACCTGCCCCTTCGCCTGCCCTGCCGGAAGCTGGGTCGGCGGTTTGTGGGGCCATTCAAAGTCCTGAGGAGATTGAACGAGGTATGTTATAGGTTACAGCTTCCTCCTGAGTATCGTATTAACCCCTCGTTCCATGTGTCTCTCCTCAGACCGGTGGTAGCTGGTCCACTCCAGGAGTCTGAGATACGGGAGATTCCTCTGCCCCCACTGGACATCGAGGGGGCACCGGCGTACTCGGTCCGTTCCATCTTAGATTCGAGGCGTCGGATGGGAGGCATGCAGTGTCTCGTGGAGTGGGAGGGGTACTGTCCGGAGGAGCGGTGCTGGGTCCCTAGGAGGGACATCCTCGATCCCTCCATGTTGAGGGATTTCCACCGTCGTCATCCGACTCGCCCTGCGCCGCATCGTCCTGGCCGTCCCCGAGGCCAGTGTCGATGCACGGCTGGGGCCGCTTGGGGGGGGGGGGTACTGTCACGGATTCGGCCGAGGCTGCCCCTCCTCCTTGCTCGGGCAGGCTTCGGCGTTCGTCGTCACCGGAATACTAGCTGCTGCCGATCTATGTTCTATGTTTCTACATTGTCACACCTGTTGCCCATTATTGTAATCACGCCTTCCCTATTTAACCAAGTGGCTCCCAATATGTTTTGTGCGTGGTTGTTTTTTCGTTTCGTGTGTCGTTGGTGTGCGGGTTAGTTCCTCCCTGTGTGGAGGTATTCTGTGTTATATACTTTACTTCGATCCACCGCATTACACCGACACTCGTGACAATCATTTATTTGTCTCTTCTTGCAACTCGTCCTCCTAAAAGGCTATATCCTACGGTACCAGTCAAAAGTTTGGACACACTGTCACGTTCGTTTAAGGATGGGTCAGACCAAGGCGCAGCGTGAAATGCGTACATGTTTATTACAACGATAAACACACGAACAAAACAACAAACCAACAAAACGTGAAGTCCTAAGGCTACACACAATACAAGCCTCTAAACACGGAACCAGATCCCACCACTAACGAGTGCCAACAGGCTGCTTAAGTATGATCCCCAATCAGAGACAACGAGCGACAGCTGTCTCTGATTGGGAATCACACCCGGCCAAACATAGACATATAATCCTAGAATGAAAACATAGAACTACTAACATAGAATATTCACACCCTGACTCAACATATAAGAGTCCCCTGAGTCAGGGCGTGACACACACCTACTCATTCAAGGGTTTTTCTTAATTTTTACTAATTTTTACAAAACCCTTGAATGAGTAGGTGTGTCCAAACTTTTGACTGGTAGTGTATATGCTAATCTTCCTCCTGAAAGGTTGTCTATATCCTATATGCTAATCGTCCTCCTGAAAGGTAGGCCACATCCTATATACCAAAACGTAGCTCAAGAGAAAGTGCAAGTGTCTCTCGTCATTCTTGCTGCTTCAAGTTCAGTAGCCATACGTGCGAGATCAGGTGCTCATGTGGTCTCAATTAAATAGAGTAGGCTATAGCCTATGCATGGGCGGAGAAGCACGGGGCAGTTATCTCTCCAAGGAAATGTACTTCCTAAATAGGCAATAAAAAAATTAATGATTAGGGTATAGTTTACTACATTGCCTAGAAATAAATATTGATCACCCACATTTGTCTCCGTCAAATGTATATCACCCACTCCTAAAAGGTAGGCTATTAAAACATAGCTTAAGACAAAGTACAAGTCTCTCCAACTCTCTTCTCTTCAAACTACACTGAACAAAAATATAAATGCAACATGTAAAGTGTTGGTCCTATGTTTCACAAAAAGCTTATTCTTCTCAAATGTTGTGCACAAATATGTTTATATCCCTGTTAGTGAGAATTTCTCCTTTTGCCAAGTTAATCCATCCACCTGACAGGTGTGATGTATCAAGAAACTGATTAAACAGCATGATCATTACACAGGTGCACCTTGTGCTGGGGACAGTAAAAGACACAACACAATGCCACAGATGTATTATTATTATTATATTATTATGTCTCAAGTTTTGAGGGAGCATGCAATTGGCATGCTGACTGCAGGAATGTCCACCGGAGCTGTTGCCACTGGTCCTCTGTAGCTCAATTGGTAGAGCATGGCGCTTGTAACGCCAGGGTAGTGGGTTCGATCCCTGGGACCACCCATATGTAGAAATGTATGCACACATGACTGTAAGTCACTTTGGATAAAAGCGTCTGCTAAATGCCATATTACATTACATTATTACAATTTAATGTTAATTTCTCTACCATAAGCTTTAGAGTATTTGGCAGTTTGTCCAACCACATGTAACCACGCCATTTCCAAACTCTCTTGCCTAGCAAAAATTATAGGATCCTTGGTAAATACTGAACTTAGATCCTTTTTAACTCTAAATATACACCAGTCAGGTTTCAGACCAGGTCATAGCACCATCTCTGCTACTTCTTTGTTTTTAATGATGTTCTTAATTGTTTGGATAAGAAGAAACATTGCGCTGCCCTTTTTATTGACCCGTCTAAAGCCTTCAACACTGTGGTTCCACTCATTACTTATTCAGAGGCGTTCATCAATTGACCTGGACCGGGCTGCATGTAGCTGGTTTGAAAATGATTTAAAGGGCAGAACACAGTAGATGTTTCTCAATATGCATTCTACCGTGCTCCACACGCTCATGCTCCGAGTGCATTCTCCAAACGACGTTCTCTTGAGTACGTTCTTGTGAGGACGAGAGTGTGGAGAACGCATAAAACATTACATTTGAGAAGCACTCCCCCTATTGTGTTACCTCACGCTGCACCTCCACATTCACTGAACCTTCTTCCAGCCAGGACAACGGCAACAACAGACGAAACAAGATATAGACAAAGCAAACGTTTTACTTCATAATTATCAGCTAGATATGTGAATCGTAATAATCTAGCTAGACAGCTAGAGTTAAACAGGCAAAAAATGACCTAAAACTAATGTTATGCAAGGTAGATGTACATTTGTCATGGGTAGCTACCAGTTCTTCGTGCTAGCTAGCTATCCAGTCAGCTCTATTGACTTACTATGGACTTGGGACTTAGCCATTCACTGAACCGTCTTCCAGCCAGGACAATGGCAGACGAAACAAGATATACACAAAGCAACCATTTTACTTCATAACTATCCTTTAATTTCCATACCACTGGCCATTGCCATGGTTATGTGTGTGTTGCCATGGCTCCCATGATGCCATGTCTTACCTGGTCATTTTTTAAATTTGATCTTTTGTTACATTTTAATACTTAGGGATTTGTTGAGAGTTTTTTGCCTTCGGAAAGTATTCAGACCCCTTTACTTTTTCCACATTTTGTTACGTTACAGCCTTATTCTAAAATGGATTCAATTGTATTTTTTTCTCATCAATCTACACACAATACCCGTAATGTTGAAGCAGCGATTACAGCATCAAGTCTATAAGTATTCAGACCCTTTACTCAGTACTTTGTTGAAGCACCTTTTGGTAGCGATTACAGCCTTGAGTCTTCTTGGGTATGACGCTACAAGCTTGGCACAACTGTATTTGGGGAGCTTCTCCCATTCTTCTCTGCAGATCCTCTCAAGCTCTCTCAGGTTGGATGGGGAGCGTTGCTGCACAGCTATCTTCAGGTTGCTCCAGAGATGTTCTTGATCCTGACTAGTCTCCCAGTCCCTGACGCTGAAGAACATCACCACAGCATGATGTTGCCACCACCATGCTTCACCGTAGGGATGGTGCCAGGTTTCCTCCAGACGTGATGCTTGGCATTCAGACCAAAGAGTTCAATCTTGGTTTCATCAGACCAGAGAGCTCTGCCTTTTGGCAAACTCCAAGCGGGGTGTCGTGCCTTTTACTGAGGAGTGGCTTCCATCTGGCCACTCTTCCATAAAGGCCTGATTGGTGGAGTGCTGCAGAGATGGTTGTCCTTCTGGAAGGTTCTCCCATCTCCACAGAGGAACTCTAGAGCGCTGTCAGAGTGACCATTGGGTTCTTGGTCACCTCCCTGACCAAGGCCCTTCTCCCCCAATTGCTCAGTTTGGCCGGGCGGCCAGTTCTAGGAAGAGTCTTGGTGGTTCCAAACTTTTTCCTTGGTGGTTCCAAACTTATTATGGGCTTATGGAGTGCGGTAGTACACCCAGTGTGTATTTAGTGACACAGGGATCGATTCTTGGTCCGGTTCTTTTCACTATTTACATTAATAATATTGGTTTATATGTTTAAAAAATTTATAAAATAAAAAATCACATGTATGCAGATGACACTGTGGTGTATACTATTGCCCCCACAGCTGCTCTGTCAGACATTTGATCTGCCTTCATTACCCTGCAGAAAGCCTTTGTTGAACTGAAATTGGTACTTAATGCAGTTCAAACCAAGTAAAACCAATCACATAAAAATTTATCTGATGATTTATGCATAAGTACTTTGGATTGTGCCCTCATTGATTGTGTCCTTGCTTATAAATATCTGGGCATCTGGATTGACAAGAATCTTTCAAAAAGCATGTTGATGAGTCAGTTAAAAATTTAAATAGTACTTTTCTATAGCAGGGTTTCCCAAATGATCTCCAAAAGTCCTTAAGGTTGGTGGAGTTGGTGCCTAAGGCCCTCTAACATTCAGGCAGATGTTAGAGGGCCTTTTTAATGACGAATGTGTTTGTTTCATATGATTTTTGCTTTTCCTGTTTTTGGTGTTTTGCTTTTCCTGTTTGGTGTTTTGCTTTTCCTGTTTGGTGTTTTGCTTTTCCTGTTTGGTGTTTTGCTTTTCCTGTTTGGTGTTTTGCATTTCCTGTTTTATGTGTAGCTTTTCCTGTTTTGTGTTTGCTTTTCCTGTTTTGTGTAATTGATGTGAACCTATGGATTGCGCGCCCATAAAATGGGGTATAAGCCTACTCAGTGACACTCACAGAACACAACTATGCAGTGTTAGCTTAGCTACCTAGTTAGCGTCTTATTGTTTACACAAATATTAGCGTCTTAGCTCTTATTGCTTCCAATCACCGCCTCCAATGCATTCAAAGGATCACGGACGTTTGAGACTATGGTTTGCATGCTCTGTCGTAGCCGGCCGCGACCGGGAGACCCATGCGACGGTGCACAATTGGCCCAGCGTCGTCCAGGGTAGGGGAGGGAATGGCCGGCAGGGATGTAGCTCAGTTGGTAGAGCAACGCCAGGGTTGTGGGTTCGATTCCCACTGGGGGCCAGTATGAAAAAAAATATATAAAAAAAATAATGAATGCACTCACTAACTGTAAGTCGCTCTGGATAAGAGCGTCTGCTAAATGACTAAAATGTAAAATGTAATGCCCTGCCGAAGGACCCTATCATGCAGAATAGGGGGCTGGAGTTCGTTGGTCCCCAATGGTGGTGAGAATACTGGTATCTAGACCATAGACTGCTGCTTATGTATCTGGTTGAGAGAATGCCAAGAGTGTGCAAAGCTGAAATCAAGGCAAAGGGTGGCTACTTTGAAGAATCTCAAATATAAAATTTATTTTGATTTGTTTAACACTTTTTGGTTACTACATGATTCCATATGTGTTATTTCATCATTTTGATGTCTTCACTATTATTCTACAATGTAGAAAATAGTAAAAATAAAGAAAAACCCTTGAATGAGTAGGTGTGTCCAAACCTTTGACTGGGACTGTATATACAGTGGGGAGAACAAGTATTTGATACACTGCCGATTTTGCAGGTTTTCCTACTTACAAAGCATGTAGAGGTCTGTAATTTTTATCATAGGTACACTTCAACTGTGAGAGACGGAATCTAAAACAAAAATCCAGAAAATCACATTGTATGATTTTTAAGTAATTAATTTGCATTTTATTGCATGACATAAGTATTTGATACATCAGAAAAGCAGAACTTAATATTTGGTAGAGAAACCTTTGTTTGCAATTACAGAGATCATACGTTTCCTGTAGGTCTTTGACCAGGTTTGCACACACTGCAGCAGGGATTTTGGCCCACTCCTCCATACAGACCTTCTCCAGATCTTTCAGGTTTCGGGGCTATCGCTGGGCAATATGGACTTTCAGCTCTCTCCAAAGATTTTCTATTGGGTTCAGGTCTGGAGACTGGCTAGGAAACTCCAGGACCTTGAGATGTTTCTTACGGAGCCACTCTAGTTGCCCTGGCTGTGTGTTTCGGGTCGTTGTCGTGCTGGAACACCCAGCCACGACCCATCTTCAATGCTCTTACTGAGGGAAGGAGGTTGTTGGCCAAGATCTCGCGATACATGGCCCCATCCATCCTCCCCTCAATACGGTGCAGTCGTCCTGTCCCCTTTGCAGAAAAGTATCCCCAAAGAATGATGTTTCCACCTCCATGCTTCACGGTAGGATGGTGTTCTTGGGGTTGTACTCATCCTTCTTCTTCCTCCAAACACGGCGAGTGGAGTTTAGACCAAAAATGTCAGCTTCCTGCCTCCTGTTTGTCTCCGGGCCTCTAGAGGTCATCTGTGTTCCCCTCTGCCTTAGTTCTTCCTCTTGTGTCCTTATTAGCTTTATCCAGGTCACCTGTGCCTTGTTTCCCCTAGAGTATTTTAGCTGTGTTTTTTCCCCTTGTTCCTCACTTGGTTTTTGAGTCCTGGCTATGTGTCTCCTGCTGTGTCCCACAGAGTCTTTCCGAGTAAGCCTTTCTAAGTTATCTTTATTTTGTTTTTCTCCCCTCGTGGAGTTATTTTGTTTTGTCCTCCTGTTTTGTTTACTGTACCTCTGTTAGTATACCTCTTTCTGAGAAGAACTTTTGTTGGATTATTTTTGAAGTGCAAAGAAATACCTTTTTTTATATTAAACCTACTTTGCCTGGAGTATTGCCTTGGGTGTTTCGTTTGGGTCCTACTATACCTCCTCTGTGGCTAAGGGGTAGAACACCCAACTCTCCACATCTGAGACCTGAGTTCAAGCCTAGTCTGTGACAGAAAAACCAAGTCAATCATGGACCCAGAAACACTCAGTTCCAAGGACCTGTTGGCGGTGATCGCTCGACATGAGGCATCTTTCCAGCGCCATGAAGCCGTTCTCAGCCGACAGGAAGAGCTGATGGCTAGTCATTCTCAACTCCTGGCCGATATGATGAGTTCCCTCCGCCAGCTCTTTGAACGCCTCCCTGGTCCTTCCCCTTACTCCAGGTCACCCCCCAGTGACGACAGGCCTTCTCCATCGGCTGAGCCCCGACTACCACCTCCCAAGCCCTTTTCTGGGGATCCAAGCTCTTGCCAGGGTTTCCTCACCCAATGCTCCCTCACCCTCGAGCTCCAACCCTCAAGTTTTCCCACCGACCGTTCCAAGATTGCCTACATCATTACCCTTCTTTCAGACAAGGCGCTCTCCTGGGCCTCTGCGGTGTGGCAGTCCCAGGAGGCCTGTTGTGACTCCTACGCTGCATTTGTAGAAGAGTTCAAGCGGGTGTTCGATCATCCTGTCAGTGGGCGGGAAGCTTCCAAGCGCCTACTGTCTCTCCGTCAGGGTCCCCAGAGCACGGCAGATTTTGCCATTGAATTCCGGACCATAGCAGCAAGGAGCGGATGGAATGATGAAGCGCTGAGGGTCTGTTTTCAGGGAGGGTTATCTGAGCCCCTTCAAGATGAGTTAGCCACCCGAGAACCAGCTGGGGATCTCGAGTCCCTCATAGCCTTGGCCATCCGCCTGGACAATCGTCTAAGAGAGCGGAGAACGGCTCGCCGCCAGGGGTCTCAGTCCCAAGTTCCTCTGAGCAGCTCTGTTTCTCCTGTTTGGGCTCCGTCATTCAGAGCTTCCCCGGCTCCTGAACTGCTCCAGGATTCCCCGGAGAACATGCAGTTAGGCCGTTCCAGGCTTTCTATCAACGAAAGGGAACGTCGCATGAGGGAGCGTCGGTGCCTCTACTGCGGGGTTGCCGGCCACTTCCGCTCCACTTGCCCCGAGCTTTCGGGAAACGCCTGTCCCCGCCTAGCTACAGGAGGGCTGTGATGGGGAAAATTAGAGCTCCTCCTACTAACGCTGTCTTAGCTATCCCAGCCACTCTGTCCTGGAAGGGCCACCAGCATCGGGTCCAGGCTATGATTGATTCCGGTGCCGCAGGTGATTTCCTGGATTTAACCTTGGCTAAGGAACTTAAGATCCCTACCCAACTACTTCCTCAACCCCAGGCAGTTACAGCCTTAGATGGCAGACCTCTGGAACCAGGAAAGGTTACAGAGGCGACTCAGTCCCTGCGACTTACCATCTTTCAACACCAGCAGGAGGAGACCTTCTATCTCATTGACTCCCCCGAGTATCCTATTATCCTGGGTCACCCTTGGCTATGCAGACATAATCCCCAGATCGACTGGCCTACTGGCACCATTCTAAGCTGGGGTCCCACTTGCCAACTCACCTGCATGCTTCAGAGTCCCTCAGCCCCTAGTACCCAGTTTCAAGAGTCTGTTGACGTCTCCCGAGTCCCCAGTGTTTACCATCGGTTCAAGGCAGTGTTCAGCAAGTCCCGGGCTACTTCCTTACCGCCTCACCGCACGTATGACTGTGCCATTGATCTACTCCCTGGTTGCTGCCCTCCTAGAGGTCGGATCTTTTCCTTATCCTCCCCCGAGCACTCAGCTATGGACACTGTGATGTCACGAGAGGCTGTGTCCTGGAGGGACGTTACATCCCCCTGAGGTGGCTGCAAACCCAGACAGCTATGGCTCCATCTGCTGGTATGGTCGGGAACTTCACCCCTCTATGGCCAATCTTCCCACGCAGCTGAAACAAATGAGGAGCTGATGAGCTGAAGGTTTGGGAAGGGAAGAGACACACTGAGGGAGGTTTGTTGGGGGTGAAGAGACACGGTCTCCAACCTGGGCTCTCTGGAGGACAAGAGTGCTGCACGTCCACTTCCATGAGGAATATAAGGATTTGGAGATACAGTGGGGAAAAAAAGTATTTAGTCAGCCACCAATTGTGCAAGTTCTCCCACTTAAAAAGATGAGAGAGGCCTTTAATTTTTATCATAGGTACACGTCAACTATGACAGACAAATTTAGGAAAAAAATCCAGAAAATCACATTGTAAGATTTTTAATGAATTTATTTGCAAATTATGGTGGAAAATAAGTATTTGGTCACCTACAAACAAGCAAGATTTCTGGCTCTCACAGACCTGTAACTTCTTCTTTAAGAGGCTCCTCTGTCCTCCACTCGTTACCTGTATTAATGGCACCTGTTTGAACTTGTTATCAGTATAAAAGACACCTGTCCACAACCTCAAACAGTCACACTCCAAACTCCACTATGACCAAGACCAAAGAGCTGTCAAAGGACACCAGAAACAAAATTGTAGACCTGCACCAGGCTGGGAAGACTGAATCTGCAATAGGTAAGCAGCTTGGTTTGAAGAAATCAACTGTGGGAGCAATTAATAGGAAATGGAAGACATACAAGACCACTGATAATCTCCCTCGATCTGGGGCTCCATGCAAGATCTCACCCCGTGGGGTCAAAATGATCACAAGAATGGCGAGCAAAAATCCCAGAACCACACGGGGGGACCTAGTGAATGACCTGCAGAGAGCTGGGACCAAAGTAACAAAGCCTAGCATCAGTAACACACTACGCCGCCAGGGACTCAAATCCTGCAGTGCAAGACGTGTCCCCCTGCTTAAGCCAGTACATGTCCAGGCCCGTCTGAAGTTTGCTAGAGTGCATTTGGATGATCCAGAAGAGGATTGGGAGAATGTCATATGGTCAGATGAAACCAAAATAGAACTTTTTGGTAAAAACTCAACTCGTCGTGTTTGGAGGACAAAGAATGCTGAGTTGCATCCAAAGAACACCATACCTACTGTGAAGCATGGGGGTGGAAACATCATGCTTTGGGGCTGTTTTTCTACAAAGGGACCAGGACGACTGATCCGTGTAAAGGAAAGAATGAATGGGGGCATGTATCGTGAGATTTTGAGGGAAAACCTCCTTCCATCAGCAAGGGCATTGAAGATGAAACGTGGCTGGGTCTTTCAGCATGACAATGATCCCAAACACACCGCCCGGGCAACGAAGGAGTGGCTTCGTAAGAAGCATTTCAAGGTCCTGGAGTGGCCTAGCCAGTCTCCAGATCTCAACCCCACAGAAAATCTTTGGAGGGAGTTGAAAGTCTGTGTTGCCCAGTGACAGCCCCAAAACATCACTGCTCTAGAGGAGATCTGCATGGAGGAATGGGCCAAAATACCAGCAACAGTGTGTGAAAACCTTGTGAAAACTTACAGAAAACATTTGACCTGTGTCATTGCCAACAAAGGGTATATAACAAAGTATTGAGAAACTTTTGTTATTGACCAAACACTTATTTTCCACCATAATGTGCAAATAAAATCATTAAAAATCCTACAATGTGATTTTCTGGATTTTTTTTCCTCATTTTGTCTGTCATAGTTGACGTGTACCTATGATGAAAATTACAGGCCTCTCTCATCTTTTTAAGTGGGAGAACTTGCACAATTGGTGGCTGACTAAATACTTTTTTCCCCCACTGTACTTACCTTTGGGGAAATACTCACCTTTGGATATATGCACCTGTGGAAATACGTGTGGGACATTTGGAAGGACGTTTTGCTGGGTTGGCCACTAGCTGCAACGTGGAATACAGTAAGACTGGGGAAAAGTTATTTGAGCGAGTGAGAGTTATGATTTTGGATGTGGAAGAGACATCCCTGAACTGTTAACCCTTAAAGAGCCACAAGAGAACAGAATTGTGTTATACTTTCGTTAGTTTCCCAAGACCTTTAATAAAATCCTTGTTTTGATTGAACCTGGTCTCCTTGCACTACTTGAGCAATCCCGCTGAAAGCTGTGTAGCCTCTCGTGACATCACAGATGGTGGAGAATACAGGCACGCTCAAGCGTTAATAGTGCATGTCAGAGGAGGATACCGAAGGTTTGATCACCCAGTTTTCCAAGTTGGCCGTAGGCTCCCCCGCCGACTGAAATGGAGGACATATTGAAAGCCCTTGTTGCTGGCCAGCACGCCCAGATGCAAGCAAACGTGGCTCTCTTGGAGGAGCAAAAGAAAGCCAACCTTCTGAAGGCAGAGGAATTGCAGTTGCAGAGACAGAGGGTTGTCCAAAATACCCGCCCAATAAAGGCAAGTGACTTTATATCTAAGATGGGAGCTACCGATGACATTGAGGCATACCTGCATGCATTTGAGGCCACGGCCACTAGGGAAGCCTGGCCCAAGCAACAGTGGGTTGGTCTGTTAGCCCCCTTTCTAACCGGGGAATCGCTGAATGCTGTCCGGGACCTGGGCCCTGACCAGGTTACTGACTATGATGCCCTGAAGTCTGAGATCCTCAGCAGATATGGACTCACAAAGTGTGGTATGGCCCAGCGCTTTCACAGCTGGACCTTCCAACCAGACCAACCTCCTCGGGCGCAGATGCATGAACTTGTCCGAATCGCAAGGAAATGGCTGGATCCGCAGAGGAATACAGCAGCGGCGGTGGTGGAGGCCGTTGTGGTGGATCGTTACCTACGCGCCCTGCCTTATGAGGCAAAACGGTTCATCAGTCAACAGGCCTTGACCACGGCTGATCTGACCGTGGAAGCTGTGGAAAAGTACCAGGCCACAGCGGAGATGCTGAATGCTTCCCGAAAAGACCCCAGGAGTGCGGCCCCACCACAAATGGGAAGAACCCGTCCAAAGGGACCCCAA
Organism: Coregonus clupeaformis; assembly: GCF_020615455.1. Classification (NCBI taxonomy): domain Eukaryota; kingdom Metazoa; phylum Chordata; class Actinopteri; order Salmoniformes; family Salmonidae; genus Coregonus; species Coregonus clupeaformis. Next base: position 227,378 of record NW_025533755.1, on the reverse strand, counting down.
GGTCTCGAACCCAGCCACGTCAGGACTTATCCCGGCTCCAGGGGGAGCCAGAAACCAGGCGGGTCCAAGAAGAGTACACCAGGAGGGGGAAACTCGACAGTGTTACCGGTGTGGGGAGATGGGACATATCTCCTGGCAGTGTGGGAAACCAGCCGATGAACCTATGCCCACTGCGGAGTCCTCCAGCTCAGCACCCACACACCGTTTTGCCTCGCTCTTGGGAGTCGTAGATGGCGGCCCAGATCGACCCCCCACCTGCCCGGTAACTGTGAATCACCATGATGTGGAGGCCTTACTGGATTCTGGTAGCCGGGCCACCCTGGTGCGTAAGGATTTGGTGGGCCCAACGTGTCTGACCCCGGGGAAAGTCCTCCCAGTTTCCTGTGTCCATGGGGACACCAGAGAATACCCCATTACTGAACTTACAATGACCAGCACACGGGGAACCATACACACGACGGCGGGGTGGTTGATTCCCTCCCCGTCCCTGTCCTAATTGGACGAGACTGCCCAGCCTTTTACCCACTCTGGAGAGAGTCTCAGGAGAGGATAACCCGAGTACCTCGGAAACGGAGAGGCAAGACTCATCCTGGGAAGGCTCCGGTGCAATCCTCCGAGTTACTCACTCCCGCCCGGGCTCTGATAGGGATGGCAAGTGCCCAGACCGACACAGAGACGGAGCTACAGAATCTGGACAAAGAACTGTCTGGTCTGAAGGGGACCGCTGAGAGGTATCGTTTGTTAAAGCAACAGTTAGACATGAAGACAGAAGAGTTAGATATCCTCCAGGCTAAACTCCAACAGAGCTCCTTCCATAAGCAACAGGAGGAGCTGGAGAGGCTGCGCAGGACCATCGAGGAGTGTGAGGAGACCCTGCGCAGTAGTAAGGAGGTCCAGAAGAAGGCAGAGGAGAAGTACAAGGTGTTGGAGAACAAGATGAAGAATGCGGAGGCAGAGAGAGAGAAGGAACGGAAAGCTGCTCAACAGAAGCTAAACTCTGCTAAAACCAAGGCTGATGCGTTCAGTAAGAAACTCAAGGAGAGACAACAGGAGGCTGAGTCCCTGGTCCTAGAGTTGGAGGAGTTGAAGAGAGAGCAGTCTGGCAAGCACCACGGCAATGCGGACGCCCTCTCCCGGCGTGATGCCTTCTTCGCTGCCTTTACCCCGACGAGGACGTCGGTCCCGAGGAGGGGGATGTGTGATGTCACGAGAGGCTGTGTCCTGGAGGGACGTTACATCCCCCTGAGGTGGCTGCAAACCCAGACAGCTATGGCTCCATCTGCTGGTATGGTCGGGAACTTCACCCCTCTATGGCCAATCTTCCCACGCAGCTGAAACAAATGAGGAGCTGATGAGCTGAAGGTTTGGGAAGGGAAGAGACACACTGAGGGAGGTTTGTTGGGGGTGAAGAGACACGGTCTCCAACCTGGGCTCTCTGGAGGACAAGAGTGCTGCACGTCCACTTCCATGAGGAATATAAGGATTTGGAGATACTTACCTTTGGGGAAATACTCACCTTTGGATATATGCACCTGTGGAAATACGTGTGGGACATTTGGAAGGACGTTTTGCTGGGTTGGCCACTAGCTGCAACGTGGAATACAGTAAGACTGGGGAAAAGTTATTTGAGCGAGTGAGAGTTATGATTTTGGATGTGGAAGAGACATCCCTGAACTGTTAACCCTTAAAGAGCCACAAGAGAACAGAATTGTGTTATACTTTCGTTAGTTTCCCAAGACCTTTAATAAAATCCTTGTTTTGATTGAACCTGGTCTCCTTGCACTACTTGAGCAATCCCGCTGAAAGCTGTGTAGCCTCTCGCGACATCACAACACCTACATTAAGGAGTCCTTGGCAGCCGGCCTCATCTGTGCCTCTACTTCCCCGGCTGGGGCGGGCTTCTTTTTTGTTGAAAAGAAAGACGGGGGTCTTAGGCCTTGTATTGATTACCGGGGACTCAACAAGATCACGGTTCGGAATCGATACCCCCTTCCTCTCATGGCCACTGCTTTTGAGCGGCTTCAAGGGGCTTCCATTTTTACTAAACTGGATCTCCGCAATGCTTACCATCTCGTGCGGATCCGGCCAGGAGACGAATGGAAGACGGCCTTCAACACGCCCACGGGCACTATGAATATCGGGTGATGCCGTTCGGGCTCACCAATGCCCCCGCAGTATTCCAAGCCCTGATTAATGATGTTCTCCGGGATATGCTTAATCTGTTCGTCTTCGTGTACCTGGACGATATCCTCATCTTCTCGAGGTCACTGAAGGAGCATGAGGGGCATGTTAGCAGGGTTCTCCAGAGGCTCCTTGACAATCACCTCTACGTTAAACCTGAGAAGTGTGAGTTTCATGTTTCCCAGACTCAGTTTCTCGGGTTTATTGTCACTCCCAGCCACCTAGAGATGGATCCCAAGAAGGTCAAAGCGGTCCACAGCTGGCCCACACCTGCCACGGTCAAGGAGGTTCAACGGTTCATTGGCTTTTCTAACTTCTATCGGAAGTTCATTAAGAATTTCAGCTCTGTGGTAGCCCCCTTGACGACGCTTACCAAGGGAGGAGGGACCAAGATTCGCTGGGGTCCGGAAGCAGCAGGGGCCTTCGAGGATCTCAAGCGCCGCTTCACTTCTGCTCCGATTCTGGTGATCCCTGACCCAGAAAGACCTTTCGTGGTGGAGGTGGACGCCTCAGAGGTGGGGGTGGGAGCCGTCCTGTCACAGAGGGTGAGGATGGGAGATTACACCCTTGTGCCTTCATGTCTCGCCGCCTGTCTGAGGCCGAGCGCAACTACCACGTGGGGGATCGAGAGTTGCTTGCGGTAAAACTGGCCTTGGAAGAGTGGCGCCATTGGCTTGAGGGGGCTCAGCATCCTTTCCAGGTTCTCACAGACCACAAGAACCTGGAATATCTCCAACAGGCAAAGCGGATGAACCCTCGGCAAGCACGATGGTCCCTTTTTTTTAATCGATTCCAGTTTCTCCTGTCTTACAGACCTGGCACCAAGAACGTCAAGCCGGATGCCCTGTCTCGAGCCTATTCTCCCGAGATACAAGAGAAGCCCTTGGCATCGATTATTCCGAGGTCTAGGATCGTCGCACCTCTTCAGTGGGAACTAGAAAGAGGGGTACGAGAGGCCCTTGTCCATGAGCCCGATCCAGGCGGTGGTCCTGCCGGACGCCTGTACGTTCCTCTCTCTGTTCGGGCCCGCGTCTTGCAGTGGGGTCATGAGTCGCCCTTGACATGCCATCCGGGTAGTGCTCGCACACTGGAATTCCTCCAGCGGCGGTTTTGGTGGCCGTCCATCAAGAAGGACGTGCAGGTCTATGTTGGGGCCTGCCCTGTGTGCAACCAGGGAAAGTCGACACGTCAGCGACCCCAGGGACTGCTCCATCCCTTACCTGTTCCTCGCAGGCCATGGTCACACCTTTCTCTGGATTTTGTTACGGGACTTCCTCCATCCCAGGGCAACACAGTCATCCTAGTGGTTGTTGACCGGTTCTCTAAGGCTGCCCGGTTTATTCCCCTGCCCAAGCTGCCCTCGGCCAAGGAGACTGCTGAGCTCCTCATGAACCATGTCTTCCGGATATTTGGTATTCCCCTGGACGTTGTCTCCGACCGAGGTCCCCAATTCCGTCCCGGTTTTGGGGGGCCTTCTGCAGGCTTATTGGGGCCACAGCCAGCCTATCGTCTGGGTTCCATCCAGAGTCTAATGGCCAAACGGAACGGATTAATCAGGATCTGGAGACCACCCTGCGGTGTATGGCGGCCAGTAATCCCACGTCTTGGGCCACCTATATCATTTGGGCTGAATATGCCCACAACACCCTCCAGTCCTCAGCCACCGGATTGTCCCCCTTCGAATGCCAGTTCGGATACACCCCTCCATTATTTCCAGAGGAAGAGGCGCAAGTTGGTGTTCCCTCGGCCCAGCGCTTTGTCCAACGCTGTAGGCGGACCTGGAAGAAGGCCAGGCGTACCCTCCTTCGGACCTCCCAGAGATACCAAAGTCAGGCTAATCGCCGCCGGACGGCCCCTAGTTTCCGAGCTGGTCAGAGAGTTTGGTTGGCCACCAAGAACCTGCCCCCTCGGGTCGAATCCAAGAAGCTTTCCCAGAAGTACATCGGCCCTTTCCGCATAGCAAGAAAAGTTAACCCTGTTTCTTATCGTTTGGTTCTCCCTCGCTCCCTTAGAATTAACCCCACTTTCCATGTTTCACTACTAAAACCTGTCTTGTCTTCTCCCTTTGCCCCCCCACGCAGGCCCCCGCCACCTCCCAGGATCATTGACGGCCAGCCAGCCTACACAGTGCGCCAGATACTGGACTCCCGGAGGGTCCAGAACTCTCTGCAGTATCTGGTGGACTGGGAGGGCTACGGGCCAGAGGAGTGCTCCTGGGTTCCAGCCAAGGACATCCTGGACCCAGGTTTGATCCGAGAGTTTCGCACCCTGAGGCCAGGGTGTTCTGGAAGGAACGTCAGGAGTCGTTCCTAGAGGAGGGGGTCCTGTCAGCTTCCTGCCTCCTGTTTGTCTCCGGGCCTCTAGAGGTCATCTGTGTTCCCCTCTGCCTTAGTTCTTCCTCTTGTGTCCTTATTAGCTTTATCCAGGTCACCTGTGCCTTGTTTCCCCTAGAGTATTTTAGCTGTGTTTTTTCCCCTTGTTCCTCACTTGGTTTTTGAGTCCTGGCTATGTGTCTCCTGCTGTGTCCCACAGAGTCTTTCCGAGTAAGCCTTTCTAAGTTATCTTTATTTTGTTTTTCTCCCCTCGTGGAGTTATTTTGTTTTGTCCTCCTGTTTTGTTTACTGTACCTCTGTTAGTATACCTCTTTCTGAGAAGAACTTTTGTTGGATTATTTTTGAAGTGCAAAGAAATACCTTTTTTTATATTAAACCTACTTTGCCTGGAGTATTGCCTTGGGTGTTTCGTTTGGGTCCTACTATACCTCCTCTGTGGCTAAGGGGTAGAACACCCAACTCTCCACATCTGAGACCTGAGTTCAAGCCTAGTCTGTGACAAAAAAGCTCTATTTTTGTCTCATCAGACCACATGACCTTCTCCCATTCCTCCTCTGGATCATCCAGATGGTCATTGGCAAACTTCAAACGGGCCTGGACATGCGCTGGCTTGAGCAGGGGGACCTTGCGTGCGCTGCAGGAACTTAATCCATGACGGCGTAGTGTGTTAATAATGGTTTTCTTTGAGACTGTGGTCCCAGCTCTCTTCAGGTCATTGACCAGGTCCTGCCGTGTAGTTCTGGGCTGATCCCTCACCTTCCTAATGATCATTGATGCCCCACGAGGTGAGATCTTGCATGGAGCCCCAGACCGAGGGTGATTGACAGTCATCTTGAACTTCTTCCATTTTCTAATAATTGCGCCAACAGTTGTTGCCTTCTCACCAAGCTGCTTGCCTATTGTCCTGTAGCCCATCCCAGCCTTGTGCAGGTCTACAATTTTATCCCTGATGTCCTTACACAGCTCTCTGGTCTTGGCCATTGTGGAGAGGTTGGAATCTGTTTGATTGAGTGTGTGGATAGGTGTCTTTTATACAGGTAACGAGTTCAAACAGGTGCAGTTAATACAGGTAATGAGTGGAGAACAGGAGGGCTTCTTAAAGAAAAACAAACAGGTCTGTGAGAGCCGGAATTCTTACTGGTTGGTAGGTGATCAAATACTTATGTCATGCAATAAAATGCAAATGAATTACTTAAAAATCATACAATGTGATTTTCTGGATTTTTGAAAATTACAGACCTCTACATGCTTTGTAAGTAGGAAAACCTGCAAAATCGGCAGTGTATCAAATACTTGTTCTCCCCACTGCATGTATACTTGAAAAGTTGTATTAAAAAATACCCGGCTTGATAAACTAATAGACTAATTCCCCAGCTAAGCAGATACAACTAGTAGAGTTATGTTGGTTGTGAAGTGCATTAGCAAAAAGCTTAGTCCTTTCTTTAGAACAAAATGCAAGTTACTGCTGTCTATTATATCAACCTGTCACAGGCCCCTCCCAGTCAACACCACCTCATAAGATTGCCTGCTGCAGTTGTTCCAGAGATGTCCAGTTTGCAGCCGAACATGCAGCATAGAGAAGACCAGCAAGGGGGCCCTCATCAGCATCGTGTGTGTTTGTGTGTGACCGACCAGTTTCTTTGATGAGGGGCCAGAAGCTGTTCTACGCTTCTATGACCATCAATGGGGCTCTGGCAAAGACCTCACCTCCAGCCTCACCTCTTGCCTGCTCACCAACGGTTGTTGATGGGGAGAACAGAATTAGGTAGGTTTAGTCTGACCTGTTCAAACTTAAACATAGTACCTGTTTGTGTGTCAGTTATCACCTATCCTAACTGCCATTGGTAATAGAACAGTGACTGTGTATGTGTTCACATAATCATGTATGGAGCCAGCACACAGAGACTTGCAAGATGATGTGAACGGGCATTGTACTGATGTCTCTGAATGGACAGAGACCTGGCACTTCGCATTAAAATTTTACTGGACACAACTTTCACTTGTATTGTCTTTTTTTAATTATTGAATTGAATGGTATCATACATAATGTTGCTGCTACCGTCTCTTATGACCGAAAAGAGCTTCTGGATATCAGAACAGCGATTACTCACCTCAAACTGGACGAATATTTTTTATTTAATGAGTCCGACGCGAAGGATACACTTTCTCAGAGACCATGCCCAAATCCCCGTCATTCGTGTGAAGAAAAGATGGGAGGTACATGGGGCGGAGATCGGGGTGCCTTGTGGGTAATCCGCCTCCACCATCCGTTCTATTGACCAACGTGCAATCACTGGAGAATAAACTGGATGAGCTCCGTTCGAGACTATCCTACCAACAGGACATTAAAAACTGTAACATCTTATGTTTCACAGAGTCGTGGCTGAACGACGACACGGATAACAGTTGGCTGGGTTTTCCTTGCATCGGCTGGACAGAACAGCTACGTCCGGCAAGACGAGGGGCGGGGGTGTGTGTCTATTCATCAATAACAGCTGATGTCTAATATTAAGGAAGTCTCGAGGTATTGCTCGCCTGAGGTAGAGTATCTCATGATAAGCTGTAGACCCACTATCTACCAAGACAGTTCTCACCTATATTTTTCGTAGCTATCTATTTACCACCACAAACCGATGCTGGCACTAAGATTGCACTCAACGAGCTGCATAAGGCCATAAACAAACAAGAAAATGTTCATCCAGAAGCGGCGCTCCTAGTGGCCGGGGACCTTTAATGCAAGCAAACTTAAATCTGTTTTACCTCATTTCTACCAGCATGTCACATGTGCAACCAGAGGAAAAAAAACTCTAGGCCACCTTTACTCCACACAAAGCTCTCCCTCACCCTCCATTTGGCAAATCTGACCATGATTCTATCCTCCTGATTCCTGCTTACAAGCAAAAAGTAAAGCAGGAAGTACCAGTGACTCGCTCAATATGGAAGTGGTCCGATGATGCGGATGCTACGCTACAGAACTGTTTTGCTAGCACAGACTGGAATATGTTCTGGGATTCATCCAATGGCATTGAGGAGTATACCACCTCAGTCACCGGCTTCATCAATAAGTGCATCGACGATGTCGTCCCCACAGTGACCGTACGTACATATTCCAACCAGAAGCCATAGATTACAGGCAACATCCACACCGAGCTAAAGGCTAGAGCTGCCGCTTTCAAGGAGTGGGACACTAATCCGGACGCTTATAAGAAATCCCGCTATGCCCTCAGACGAACCATCAAACAGGCAAAGCGTCAATACAGGAAGTTATCGAACAGCGCCGGAGAAGATGGCTGCCGTTTTACAGCCCTCTAACCAATTGTACTATTATGTGTGTTTTTCCGCGTTATTTGTAATTTATTTTGTACATAATGTTTCTGCCATCGTCTCTTATAACCAAAAAGAGCTTCTGGATATCAGGACAGCGATTACTCACCTCGTATTGGACAAAGATTTTTTCTTCAACGAGGCGGCCGCGAAGGATATCATACAGACACCCGACAAGGCCCAAATCCCCGTCATTTGCGTGAGGAAGAGACGGAGATATCGTGGACGTAGATCGGGGTGCCTTGTAAGGATCCGACGGCGAGCGAGTAAACTGCCTCTTCCATCAATCCTATTAGCCAACGTTCAATCATTGGATAACAAATTGGATGACTTAAGATTACGGTTATCCTACCAACGGGACATTAAAAACTGTAATATCTTATGTTTCACCGAGTCGTGGCTGAACGACGACATGGATTTCATACAGCTAGCGGGCTATACGCTACATCGGCAGGATAGAACGGCTGACTCCGGTAAGACAAGGGGTGGCGGTCTGTGTATATTTGTAAACAACAGCTGGTGCACAAAATCAAATACTAAGGAAGTCTCGAGGTTTTGCTCGCCTGAGGTAGAGTATCTTATGATAAGCTGTAGACCACACTATTTACCAAGAGAGTTTTCATCTATATTTTTCATAGCTGTCTATTTACCACCACAAACCAATGCTGGCATTAAGATTGCACTGAATGAGTTGTACAAGGCCATAAATCAACAGGAAAACGCTCATCCAGATGCAGCGCTCCTAGTGGCCGGGACTTTAATGCAGGGAAACTTAAATCCGTTCTACCTAATTTCTACCAGCATGTTAAATGTGCAACCAGAGGAAAAAAAACTCTAGACCACCTTTACTCCACACACAGAGACGCATACAAAGCTCTCCCTCGCCCTCCATTTGGCAAATCTGACCATAACTCTATCCTCCTGATTCCTGCTTATAAGCAAAAACTAAAGCAGGAAGCACCAGTGACTCGGTTAATAAAAAAGTGGTCAGATGACGCAGATGCTAAGCTACAGGACTGTTTTGCTAGCACAGACTGGAACATGTTCCGGGATTCTTCAGACAGCATTGAGGAGTACACCACATCAGTCACTGGCTTCATCAATAAGTGCATCGATGATGTCGTCCCCACAGTGACCGTACGTACATATTCCAACCAGAAGCCATGGATTACAGGAAACATCCGCACTGAGCTAAAGGGTGGAGCTGCCGCTTTCAAGGAACGGGACTCTAACCCGGACGCTTATAAGAAATCCCGCTATGACCTCCGACGAACCATCAAACAGGCAAAGAGTCAATACAGGAGTAAGATTGAATCGTACTACACTGGCTCTGACGCTCGTCGGATGTGGCAGGGCTTGAAAACTATTACAGACTACAAAGGGAAGCACAGCCGCGAGCTGCCCAGTGACACAAGCCTACCAGACGAGCTAAACCACTTCTATGCTCGCTTCGAGGCAACCAACACTGAAGCATGCATGAGAGCACCAGCTGTTCCGGATGACTATGTGATCACGCTCTCCGTAGCCGATGTGAGCAAGACTTTTAAGCAGGTCAACATTCACAAGGCCGCAGGGCCAGACGGATTACCAGGACGTGTACTCCGAGCATGTGCTGACCAACTGGCAAGTGTCTTCACTGACATTTTCAACATGTCCCTGACTGAGTCTGTAATACCAACATGTTTCAAGCAGACCACCATAGTCCCCGTGCCCAAGGACTCTAAGATAACCTGCCTAAATGACTACCGACCCGTAGCACTGACGTCTGTAGCCATGAAGTGCTTTGAAAGGCTGGTCATGGCTCACATCAACAGCATTATCCCAGAAACCATAGACCCACTCCAATTTGCATACCGCCCCAACAGATCCACAGATGATGCAATCTCTATTGCACTCCACACTGCCCTTTCCCACCTGGACAAGAGGAACACCTACGTGAGAATGCTATTCATTGACTACAGCTCAGCATTCAACACCACAGTGCCCTCTAAGCTCATCACTAAGCTAAGGATCCTGGGACTAAACACCTCCCTCTGCAACTGGATCCTGGACTTCCTGACGGGCCGCCCCCAGGTGGTAAGGGTAGGTAACAACACATCTGCCACACTGATCCTCAACACGGGGGCCCCCTCAGGGGTGCGTGCTCAGTCCCCTCCTGTACTCTCTGTTCACCCATGACTGCATGGCCAGGCACGACTCCAACACCATCATTAAGTTTGCCGACGACACAACAGTGGTAGGCCTGATCACCGACAACGATGAGACAGCCTATAGGGAGGAGGTCAGAGACCTGGCCGTGTGGTGCCAGGACAACAACCTCTCCCTCAACGTGACTAAGACAAAGGAGATGATTGTGGACTACAGGAAAAAAAAGAGGACTGAGCACGCCCCCATTCTCATCGACGGGGCTGTAGTGGAACAGGTTGAGAGCTTCAAGTTCCTTGGTGTCCACATCACCAACGAACTATCATGGTCCAAACACACCAAGACAGTCGTGAAGAGGGCACGACAAAGCCTATTCCCCGTCAGGAGACTGAAAAGATTTGGCATGGGTCCTCAGATCCTCAAAAAATTCTACAGCTGCACCATCGAGAGCATCCTGACTGGTTGCATCACCGCCTGGTATGGCAACTGCTTGGCCTCCGACCGCAAGGCACTACAGAGGGTAGTGCGTACGGCCCAGTACATCACTGGGGCCAAGCTTCCTGCCATCCAGGACCTCTATACCAGGCGGTGTCAGAGGAAGGCCCTCAAAATTGTCAAAGACTCCAGCCACCCTAGTCATAGACTGTTCTCTCTGCTACCGCACGGCAAGCGGTACCGGAGTGCCAAGTCTAGGTCCAAAAGACTTCTCAACAGCTTCTACCCCCAAGCCATAAGACTCCTGAACAGCTAATCATGGCTACCCGGACTATTTGCACTGCCCCCCCACCCCATCCTTTTTACGCTGCTGCTACTCTGTTAATTATTTATGCATAGTCACTTTAACTCTACCCACATGTACATATTACCTCAATTACCTCAACTAGCCGGTGCCCCCGCACATTGACTCTGCAACGGTACCCCCCTGTATATATAGCCTCCCTACTGTCACTTTATTTTACTTCTGCTCTTTTTTTTTCTCAACACTTTTTTTGTTGTTGTTTTTATTTTTACTTTTTTGTTAAAAATAAATGCACTGTTGGTTAAGGGCTGTAAGTAAGCATTTCACTGTAATGTCTGCACCTGTTGTATTCGGCGCATGTGACCAATACAATTTGATTTGATTTGATTTGATACAGGACTAAGATTGAATGCTACTACACCGGCTCTGATGCTCGTCGGATGTGGCAGGGCTTGCAAACTTTTACGGACCACAAAGGGAAACCCAGCCGCCAGCTGCCCAGTGACACGAGCCTACCAGACGAGCTAAATTCCCTTTGTGCTCGTTTCAAGGCAAGCAACACTGAAGCATGCATGAGAGCACCAGCTGTTCCGGACGACTGTGTGATCACACTCTCCATAGCTGATGTGAGCAAGACCTTTAAACAGGTCAACATTCACAAGGCCGCAGGGCCAGATGGATTACCAGGACGTGTACTCAGAGCATGGGCGGACCAACTGGCAAGTGTATTCACTGACATTTTCTACCTCTCCCTGACCGAGTCTGTAATACCTACATGATTCAAGCAGACCACCATAGTCCCTGTGCCCAAGAAAGCGAAGGTAACCTGCCTAAATGACTATCGCCCCGTAGCACTCACGTCGGTAGCCATGAAGTGCTTTGAAAGGCTGGTCATGGCTCACATCAACACCATCATCCCAGAAACCCTAGACCCACTCCAATTTGCATACCGCCCCAACAGATCCACAGATGATCCAATCTCTATTGCACTCCACACTGCCCTTTCCCACCTGGACAAGAGGAACACCTACGTGAGAATGCTATTCATTGACTACAGCTCAGCATTCAACACCATAGTGCCCTCTAAGATCATCACTAAGCTAAGGATCCTGGGACTAAACACCTCCCTCTGCAACTGGATCCTGGACTTCCTGACGGGCCGCCCCCAGGTGGTAAGGGTAGGTAACAACACATCTGCCACACTGATCCTCAACACGGGGGCCCCTCAGGGGTGCGTGCTCAGTCCCCTCCTGTACTCTCTGTTCACCCATGACTGCATGGCCAGGCACGACTCCAACACCATCATTAAGTTTGCCGACGACACAACAGTGGTAGGCCTGATCACCGACAACGATGAGACAGCCTATAGGGAGGAGGTCAGAGACCTGGCCGTGTGGTGCCAGGACAACAACCTCTCCCTCAACGTGACTAAGACAAAGGAGATGATTGTGGACTACAGGAAAAAAAAGAGGACTGAGCACGCCCCCATTCTCATCGACGGGGCTGTAGTGGAACAGGTTGAGAGCTTCAAGTTCCTTGGTGTCCACATCACCAACGAACTATCATGGTCCAAACACACCAAGACAGTCGTGAAGAGGGCACGACAAAGCCTATTCCCCCTCAGGAGACTGAAAAGATTTGGCATGGGTCCTCAGATCCTCAAAAAATTCTACAGCTGCACCATCGAGAGCATCCTGACTGGTTGCATCACCGCCTGGTATGGCAACTGCTTGGCCTCCGACCGCAAGGCACTACAGAGGGTAGTGCGTACGGCCCAGTACATCACTGGGGCCAAGCTTCCCTGCCATCCAGGACCTCTATACCAGGCGGTGTCAGAGGAAGGCCCTCAAAATTGTCAAAGACTCCAGCCACCCTAGTCATAGACTGTTCTCTCTGTTACCGCACGGCAAGCGGTACCGGAGTGCCAAGTCTAGGTCCAAAAGACTTCTCAACAGCTTCTACCCCCAAGCCATAAGACTCCTGAACAGCTAATCATGGCTACCTGGACTATTTGCACTGCCCCCCCACCCCATCCTTTTTACGCTGCTGCTACTCTGTTAATTATTTATGCATAGTCGTTTAACTCTACCCACATGTACATATTACCTCAATTACCTCAACTAGCCGGTGCCCCCGCACATTGACTCTGCAACGGTACCCCCCTGTATATATAGCCTACTGTCACTTTATTTTACTTCTGCTCTTTTTTTTTCTCAACACTTTTTTTGTTGTTGTTTTTATTTTTACTTTTTTTGTTAAAAATAAATGCACTGTTGGTTAAGGGCTGTAAGTAAGCATTTCACTGTAATGTCTGCACCTGTTGTATTCGGCGCATGTGACCAATACAATTTGATTTGATTTGATTTGATACAGGACTAAGATTGAATGCTACTACACCGGCTCTGATGCTCGTCGGATGTGGCAGGGCTTGCAAACTTTTACGGACCACAAAGGGAAACCCAGCCGCCAGCTGCCCAGTGACACGAGCCTACCAGACGAGCTAAATTCCCTTTGTGCTCGTTTCGAGGCAAGCAACACTGAAGCATGCATGAGAGCACCAGCTGTTCCGGACGACTGTGTGATCACACTCTCCATAGCTGATGTGAGCAAGACCTTTAAACAGGTCAACATTCACAAGGCCGCAGGGCCAGATGGATTACCAGGACGTGTACTCAGAGCATGGGCGGACCAACTGGCAAGTGTATTCACTGACATTTTCTACCTCTCCCTGACTGAGTCTGTAATACCTACATGATTCAAGCAGACCACCATAGTCCCTGTGCCCAAGAAAGCGAAGGTAACCTGCCTAAATGACTATCGCCCCGTAGCACTCACGTCGGTAGCCATGAAGTGCTTTGAAAGGCTGGTCATGGCTCACATCAACACCATCATCCCAGAAACCCTAGACCCACTCCAATTTGCATACTGCCCCAACAGATCCACAGATGACGCAATCTCAATCGCACTCCACACTGCCCTTTCCCACCTGGACAAAAGGAACACCTATGTGAGAATGCTGTTCATTGACTACAGCTCAGCGTTCAACACCATAGTGTCCACAAAGATCATCACTAAACTAAGGACCATGGGACTGAACACCTCCCTCTGCAACTGGATCGTGGACTTCCTGATGGGCCGCCCCCAGGTGGTAAGGGTAGGCAACAACACATCTACCACCCTGATAATATTGACAGAAGCTCAGAACCACTTGTTTGCAAACATGGTCCTGATTTATCAATTGCTGTGCTGATCAATGGACAGTTCATTACCTTTGTCAAATGAATACAGTGAGGGAAAAAAGTATTTGATCCCCTGCTGATTTTGTATGTTTGCCCACTGACAAAGAAATGATCAGTCTATAATTTTAATGGTAGGTTTATTTGAACAGTGAGAGACAGAATAACAACAAAGACATCCAGAAGAACGCATGTCAAAAATGTTATAAATTCATTTGCATTTTAATGAGGGAAATAAGTATTTGACCCCCTCTCAATCAGAAAGATATCTGGCTCCCAGGTGTCTTTTATACAGGTAACGAGCTGAGATTAGGAGCACACTCTTAAAGGGAGTGCTCCTAATCTCAGCTTGTTACCTGTATAAAAGACACCTGTCCACAGAACCAATCAATCAATCAGATTCCAAACTCTCCACCATGGCCAAGACCAAAGAGCTCTCCAAGGATGTCAGGGACAAGATTGTAGACCTACACAAGGCTGGAATGGGCTACAAGACCATCGTCAAGCAGCTTGGTGAGAAGGTGACAACAGTTGGTGCGATTATTCGCAAATGGAAGAAACACAAAAGAACAGTGAATCTCCCTAGGCCTGGGGCTCCATGCAAGATCTCACCTCGTGGAGTTGCAATGATCATGAGAACGGTGAGGAATCAGCCCAGAACTACACAAGAGGATATTGTCAATGATCTCAAGGCAGCTGGGACCATAGTCACCAAGAAAACAATTGGTAACACACTACGCCGTGAAGGACTGAAATCCTGCAGCGCCCGCAAGGTCCCCCTGCTCAAGAAAGCACAAATACAAGCCCGTCTGAAGTTTGTCAATGAACATCTGAATGATTCAGAGGAGAACTGGGTGAAAGTGTTGTGGTCAGATGAGACCAAAATCGAGCTCTTTGGCATCAACTCAACTTGCCGTGTTTGGAGGAGGAGGAATGCTGCCTATGACCCCAAGAACACCATCCCCACCGTCAAACATGGAGGTGGAAACATTATGCTTTGGGGGTGTTTTTCTGCTAAGGGGACAGGACAACTTCACCGCATCAAAGGGATGATGGACGGCGCCATGTACCGTCAAATCTTGGGTGAGAACCTCCTTCCCTCAGCCAGGGCATTGAAAATGGGTCGTGAATGGGTATTCCAGCATGACAATGACCCAAAACACACGGCCAAGGCAACAAAGGAGTGGCTCAAGAAGAAGCACATTAAGGTCCTGGAGTGGCCTAGCCAGTCTCCAGACCTTAATCCCATAGAAAATCTGTGGAGGGAGCTGAAGGTTCGAGTTGCCAAACGTCAGGCTTGAAACCTTAATGACTTGGAGAAGATCTGCAAAGAGGAGTGGGACAAAATCCCTCCTGAGATGTGTGCAAACCTGGTGGCCAACTACAAGAAATGTCTGACCTCTGTGATTGCCAACAAGGGTTTTGCCACCAAGTACTAAGTCATGTTTTGCAGAGGGGTCAAATACTTATTTCCCTCATTAAAATGCAAATCAATTTATAACATTTTTTACATGCGTTTTTCTGGATTTTTTTTTGTTGTTATTCTGTCTCTCACTGTTCAAATAAACCTACCATTAAAATTATAGACTGATCATGTCTTTGTCAGTGGGCATACGTACAAAATCATCAGGGGATCAAATACTTTTTCCCTCACTGTATGTAGCATAATGGAATATGTGACCCGTTTCAAGAAGCTAGGCGTATGTTACAAGTCACTACTTCACAGGTGAGGCATTTGAACATACTTTTAAAAAAATCTAAATGCGTTTCTTCGCAAAAATCTAATAAAATCCTATTTTATTTGTCACATTCGCCGAATACAACAGGTACAACGAATACAACCTTACTGTGAAATGCTTACTTACAAGCCCTTTACTAACAATGCAGTTTTGAGAAAAATAAGACTTGAGAAAATATTTACAAAATAAAAAAAGTAAAAAACAGGGGGTACCTTCAGGAACATGCGAACTTTCATGTTCCTTAATAACAAACTTGTATGCCATCTGTAAATACGAATAAAATGGTTAAATTACAAGCCTAGTTGGTTTAGCCACGGAAAAAGACAGGAACTTTCCCGCTAGCCATGATTGGCTGAGATAATAGATGGGCTGGACATGCTGAGAGATGAGTTTGGATTGGTCTGCCATGTAACACGCTTCTGTCTATAACATGGGCAGCTCAGTATGTGTAGATATTCCTTGCTACCGCAGCTTTTTTGAAAGATTTAACATTAGCCATGGAGAACTGCAAAAGTGTTCATCCATGTATACGGGTAAGAGTCTAGCTACATTTTCAGATATTATACATTTCAAAAAGTAACTTTCATTGCAAGTTAAAGCATACTGTTAGCTAGCTAGCGAATGTTAGCTTGCTGGCTCGCTAGCTAACATTACGTCTATGATCTTTGTTGTAATATTATTCGTAACTCAGAAGCTATTTGCTTTGCTAATTATAGCCTAATGTCAGCTAACTATCTAATTGCTACTATTCAGACATGCAAGTAACCATTTCACTGTACAGTTTACACCTTCTGTATCCTGTGCATGTGACAAACTTTGATTTTATTTGATATAGTGTGTGTTTACCAGAGATGGTAATGTGAAGAACAACATGACCTGTACCAAAGTCAGATTAGGATATAGGCCAAGGACTAGATGAAGTGTATTTTTACCCTGGAGTTTTTTCTTATTGTAGCCTACTACTTTCGCCACTTTTAGTCTTGAAATCTTTCGTTGTTTACTACACTACTTTACTCACTCTGTTTAGCACATGGCCTCACATGTGAATCCTTAAAGAGATGGGTGGGGCTAAGGCTTAAGAGGGTGTGAACGACGCTGAATAGGTGTAGACAAAGAAGAGCTCTCCAGTAGGTGTACCAAAACATTCAAGGGCCATTTTCTCAAAAGTGGTTACAAGTTTATTTTATTTTATTTTATTTTTTTCAACATTCAACATTCAAAGTAGAATTACTTTCCCATTGTTCCTCAACTGCAGTGTATGATATACCATTTTGTAGCTTTGAGTCTCTACTTTTATCCAATGTAAAAAACACAATTTTAAATGTCGGTAACATATAAACATGTGTTTAATAGCAGGACACTGTAAAGTCCATTATTCCTTTTTGGGGGGCTATTTGAGAAGGTTTTAATCCTAAGCAACCTGCCTACACATTGTTTGAAGTACAATGTAATAAATTATTATTATTATTATTATTAATAGACCAACATAGCTACTGTAGTAGGTCAAAGCTGTGTGCTGGAAAACCTTGCTAGAGCATGGGTGAAGTAGGCATTGTGGTGCTCATGTAAAATGTCCTTTATTTTTCGGCTTCAGACCAATGCCTTTTTTTGTTATACATTTCCATGCTTTTTACACCGGAAGGTGATTTTCTGTTAAAGGTGCATTATACAACACTTCCACATGCAAAGACTGATTTTTTTAGCAACCAAAAGGCTGTCATTTGCAGTGCTATTGTTACCTCTAATAGCTCAAATCTGTTTTGAACTAACTATTAAAGTATGCGACAAAAGGTCTGGACCTTAATGGCATTACTGCAAGGGGTTGCTGTTTTAAACCCTGGTCTGCTGGCTAGTGCCCTCTAATAACTCAAATCAGTTTTGAACTAACTATTAAAGTATGTATAGAATTGACCATGGATAGTCAAAAGAAATTGTCTGCAGTTTTCAGAAGGTGAATAGCTCAATTGATTGTGACAGTCTGACATTGTAAAATATGCCTCAATTCCCATTGAAAGCAAAGTAAAAGAAAACGGTTATAAGTCATTGACTTTTAAAGGTCACATAACTCAGCCATAGATGGGTTAGCTGACAACATCACGAAAAAGATTTGCACGCTTCAATTGGGCAGAAGTCCGTGAGTTGTTGTGATTCTAGATGGCCAGATAGCTACCAACAATGTCAAGAACTGCGATGTGGGGAATCGTAAGTGTCTCATTTCATCTTGTACTTGATACCATGAAAGTAGCTATTGGCTGTCCTAAAAGTCGCTAGAAGTCGCTAAATGACGTCATCGCCTAATTTGCATAATTGGCCATGTGCATGTAATTGTGATGGACGCTGTAGGAGAGAGGAATAACGCTGTAGGAGGGGGGAATAACGCTGTAGGAGAGAGGAATAACGCTGTAGGAGAGGGGAATAACGCTGTAGGAGAGAGGAATAACGCTGTAAGAGAGGAATAACGCTGTAGGAGAGGGGAATAACGCTGTAGTAGAGAGGAATAATGCTGTAGGAGAGAGGAATAACGCTGTAGGGGAGAGGAATAACGCTGTAGGAGAGAGGAATAACGCTGTAGGAGAGAGGAATAACATCGTGGGAGAGACAAAAAGTGAGTAAAAAACACCCAACATTTACATCTCGCCCTGAATGTAAGCCAGGGCGGGATCAGCCAGTGGTGGCTTCCCGCATGCGTGATTCATTTGCAGTCTGGACGCGGAGGGGTGAACATCTCCTGCTCTAACTGCAGCTTGGAGGGACTGCTGCGCGAGGACTGGGCCGCCTGTGAGTGCTTTGGGACAGGGGTGGGGCCCACGGCAGCACCCGCTGCTCGTTGAGAAGAGTAAGAACGATACGTGCTTTCACGTCAGTCTCCAAAAGTCTCCAATAACACCAGAAAAAGTCGCTAGATTTGTCGCTAGTCGCTTTTTTGAAAATGTGTCGCTAGAGAGGTATGAAATCTCGCCAAATATAGCGACAAAGTCGCTAAGTTGGCAACACTGAGCATGCATCGATCTTGTTGCTAAACAACCAACCCGTCTATAAGGACTAAACAAAGATATCCCCATGTACACTAGAGCCACGTCTTTCTTGTGCCTTTTACAGTTTGTTTCTAGCCTCAAGCGTTGCAGTTATGCATCCTATAGAGCCGGCAACTGGAATGGCCATGCATGGCAGAGTTGTTGCCAAATATCCATCACATGGCTTATTTGTTAGTTTGGCACTGTTGATATATTATATTTTAGTCATTTAGCAGGCGCTCTTATCCAGAGCGACTTACAGTTAGTGAGTGCATACATTTTTCATACTGGCCCCCCGTGGGAATCAAACCCACAAGCCTGGCGTTGCAAGCGTCATGCTCTACCAACTGAGCTACACGGGGCTACATTTTGTTGGGTTCTATTTTTCTCATAATTGGATCTGTATGTGATGAATAACTTAGAAGGAATGCATTAATGAGGAGCATAGGTTTGTACTATACTGATATAAATTGTTTCACATAACAGGCTGTGATTCATGTAAGGAACGTTAGGGGAAGGATAGATAAGACTTGTATTTCTCACAGATACGAACACTGCTTCTTTGTGATCTGTGAACCTTCCAAGGACATGGGTACTGCAAAAAAAGTGCTGACTCTACAGGTTCAACTTATGCCTGGGAACGGTGGAGCGCCAAGGGGTGGAGCGCCAAGGGGTTAGGACTAACCCATGCGCCAACGGATTGGCTGAGTAAAGTCTAAACCACACTCAGTCCTTTACTCTGATTGGCCAACAGAAGAGGTGGGAACTCTCTGTCAGAGTATTTGAGAAAGTACCTGTAAACAATGGTTTAGTTCTCTGTCTGCCCTGCGTGGTTTTTCAGTGAGCCCGTATACGAACCTTCATACTTATCATACATACATTTTGCATATAATAAATTTAGCTTGGATTGAATATCTCTTGATTATGTTTTCTCTTATTCCAATACCAGATTTGAATTACGCAATTTCTAACAATTTGATCAGCACACATTTGGATTAAAATGTCAAGGAGACAGCAGAAGGAGCGCACTGGAATGTATTATGGATGTTAGAAACTGGTGAGTTTTTCTGAAGCTAGCAAGCATGCATTAGCACACCTGCAGTCAGTACACAACTGAGGCGCTGTTTACATGTAACGTTAGCTAGCCATTTGTTTTCTCAGCAGTTTGAGTTGTGTCCTGTCTGACAGTGAAGTGTGGCTAGCTCTTGCCACAGATAGAACAATGAGCCATATATTTCACCGGATGTATAAATGTGAAGCATCCGGTTGGCGTTTCCACTCACTACCAAATATGGTGATGAGAGGAAGCCCAGTGTCCGGCAGTGGGAGAAGATGGAGCAAGATGGATTTTGCCCGATATTCTGCAAATTTTCTCATTGATGAAACATTTGATCTCAGTACAGTTTTCTCTTTCCAAAACTAGAATATGTAGCAAACAGAGTGGATTGCGTTTTGTAGACGTTACCCTTTGCCAAAGATTCTCAAAGTTACGTTGTTTAGAAGGAGTTCAAGAGCGAATTGAGTTATTGCACACCCACACTTCACACAGTAGGCGTTCCCTAACGGAAATATGCAAATAAATTCTAGAACATACTGTTAAGTTGCGTCAATTCAAATCTGGTATTGGAACAAAAAGAGGTCAATACACGTCTTCTAAAATAGACTAGTATTTTAAATAATGCAAAACGCTTCAATGGTAAATATGATGTTCGTATATACAGGTCCACTGAAACACCACTCAGGGCAGTCAGAGAACTACAGTGGGGAAAAAAAGTATTTAGTCAGCCACCAATTGTGCAAGTTCTCCCACTTAAAAAGATGAGAGTGGCCTGTAATTTTCATCATAGGTACACGTCAACTATGACAGACAAAATGAGAAAATAAAATCCAGAAAATCACATTATAGGATTTTTAATGAATTTATTTGCAAATTATGGTGGAAAATAAGTATTTGGTCAATAACAAAAGTTTCTCAATACTTAGTTATATACCCTTTGTTGGCAATGACACAGGTCAAATGTTTTCTGTAAGTCTTCACAAGGTTTTCACACACTGTTGCTGGTATTTTGGCCCATTCCTCCATGCAGATCTCCTCTAGAGCAGTGATGTTTTGGGGCTGTCGCTGGGCAACACGGACTTTCAACTCCCTCCAAAGATTTTCTATGGGTTTGAGATCTGGAGACTGGCTAGGCCACTCCAGGACCTTGAAATGCTTCTTACGAAGCCACTCCTTCGTTGCCCGGGTGGTGTGTTCGGGATCATTGTCATGCTGAAAGACCCAGCCACGTTTCATCTTCAATGCCCTTGCTGATGGAAGGAGGTTTTCACTCAAAATCTCACGATACATGGCCCCATTCATTCTTTCCTTTACACGGATCAGTCGTCCTGGTCCATTTGCAGAAAAACAGCCCCAAAGCATGATGTTTCCACCCCCATGCTTCACAGTAGGTATGGTGTTCTTTGGATGCAACTCAGCATTATTTGTCCTCCAAACACGACGAGTTGAGTTTTTACCAAAAAGTTCTATTTTGGTTTCATCTGACCATATGACATTCTCCCAATCCTCTTCTGGATCATCCAAATGCACTCTAGCAAACTTCAGACTGGCCTGGACATGTTCTGGCTTAAGCAGGGGGACACGTTTTGCACTGCAGGATTTGAGTCCCTGGCGGCGTAGTGTGTTACTGATGGTAGGCTTTGTTACTTTGGTCCCAGCTCTCTGCAGGTCATTCACTAGGTCCCCCCGTGTGGTTCTGGGATTTTTGCTCACCGTTCTTGTGATCATTTTGACCCCACGGGGTGAGATCTTGCGTGGAGCCCCAGATCGAGGGAAATTATCAGTGGTCTTGTATGTCTTCCATTTCCTAATAATTGCTCCCACAGTTGATTTCTTCAAACCAAGCTGCTTACCTATTGCAGATTCTGTCTTCCCAGCCTGGTGCAGGTCTACCATTTTGTTTCTGGTGTCCTTTGACAGCTCTTTGGTCTTGGCCATAGTGGAGTTTGGAGTGTGACTGTTTGAGGTTGTGGACAGGTGTCTTTTATACTGATAACAAGTTCAAACAGGTGCCATTAATACAGGTAACGAGTGGAGGAGAGAGGAGCCTCTTAAAGAAGAAGTTACAGGTCTGTGAGAGCCAGAAATCTTGCTTGTTTGTAGGTGACCAAATACTT
The DNA here is from genome assembly GCF_020615455.1 of Coregonus clupeaformis. Classification (NCBI taxonomy): domain Eukaryota; kingdom Metazoa; phylum Chordata; class Actinopteri; order Salmoniformes; family Salmonidae; genus Coregonus; species Coregonus clupeaformis. The sequence goes on along the minus strand of NW_025533755.1, from coordinate 205,493 downwards.
ATTTTCCACCATAATTTGCAAATAAATTCATTAAAAATCCTACAATGTGATTTTCTGGAGAAAGAAAATCTAATTTTGTCTGTCATAGTTGACGTGTACCTATGATGAAAATTACAGGCCTCTCTCATCTTTTTAAGTGGGAGAACTTGCACAATTGGTGGCTGACTAAATACTTTTTTTCCCCACTGTAACTGTCCCAACCCAAAATTATTATTTTAATACTCTGACAGAGATAGTTCCTGCTCCAAGCAGGCCTATCAGAGTAGAGACTGAGCGTGGTTTAGACTTACTCAGCCTATCATTGGCGCACAGGCTGGTCCCAGCCCCTTGGCGCTTCACTGTTGCCAGGCATTAGTTGTTATCTCCACAACTTGTCTCGAGTCAGCAACCTCAGACATAGTCTGTCCTTGAGCGGTTTAACAAAGAGGCTGTGTGTGTGTCTGTGTGAATCACAAGTCTGTCTCAGCCTACCCCCATAACAGTTCCCCACATTAATCACAGCTTGTTATGTTAAACAATCTATTATCAGTACAGTACAAACCTATTATGTTTAATCATTAATGTATTCTTTCTAAGCTAGGCATCACATCTAGTTATAAGAAAATAGACCCCCGCAATCCCCCTTTTCACACCCACTGGGTGTGAACCCAAAATAAGAAAACCCAAAATAAGAAATTTCAGGGAAATTTAGGATTCCCCTTTTGACACCCACTAGGGTGTCACTCATTAAAATACAATACAAACAAAAATAATCACACTTTTATTAATAGGCAATAATCTACACCTAACTTGTACTAGGTTGGCTACCAGCCAAACATTCACAATGGTTAACTTGATTCATAAAGCATAAAACATAAACAGGGAAGTAAACTTTGGTCCCATTTAGACACCCACTAGGGTGTCACTCCACCACCTCACCAATAGCAAACCAAGGGTCATCCTCAGTCAGCTTCATCTCAGTGTCTGCATCTCCTTCTTGAGCCCCTAGGAGGGGCATCATACCAGCCGTATGCACGACATCTGTAACAGACTTTCTCAAACAAGGAATTACACAGGCAGCACAGCACATTAATATTAGAAACACAACTACTAGGGTCAGAAATCCAGTAACCACCAATGATGCGAACTTACCAAACCACTCCCCCAACCAGGAGAACAGTCCGTTTTCCCTCCATTCCAGCCATGCTCTTCATTTCAGCTGATAGTTTATCTAAACCAACTAGGGCTTTAGAGATACTCCCGTCAGGACTGGTATTGTTAGGGATAAACGTACAACAATGGCTTACCATTCTACAGACACCACCCCTTTCTGCCTGATCTAGAGCCAACCTCTTTTTACTAAGTCATAAGAGTGAGATGGCGGATAATTGTTCAAAAGATCCCTTCTGTTGCATCCCTAGTCCAGCCAATAAATCGTTGTTGGGTCGTAATAGATATAATTAATCCAATTCACAATTTTGTTTATTGTCACCCACCAAAAGAACGTGGTAGTAAACCCTTCCCCTAATTGTTTCATAGCTCGGTATCCATCCGATACCCCCCCCCTTGGTATCTCAATCGCATCCATCTAAATAGGGCTATTCTCCTTCTTGTTAAAACTCCTCTTACATCTGTTTAATCCTTGGTTCCTGGTGACTAATTCTAACTAGTTGAACCAGTATAACCAGGGTGCATGTATCTAGCCACCCCTTATGGAACCCTTTTGGAATTCTCTGCCTTACACTGCCTTTACTGGCACACGCCCACCACCCATCGGTTACAGGGGCTCTAAGGTTCAGAATTCTCTCCTGTACTTCCGAACTTAAGTCTGTCACATTACTACTATCTCTAATTGATAATTGGTGATGTCTTTGTTTCTCTTTACCCCCCCCCCCATCTGGATGTTCAGTCCCACCCGGTCTCATATCCCCGGTCCCCAAGTGTATTTAAACACTTGAGTCTAGGAACAATCCGCCGTGGGGGGCCGAACACGAACATAATAGGATTTTATAATCCCAAGTTGCTTATTGAGATGTACCCCACCCATTGGCTACGTCCCTAACCCTTATTTTGAATCTGACAGTCTGCCCTTCTCTGACTCCCATTTTGTAGGCCACTCGTCCTTGACGGTCAGTATGTCGGGTCGCTTCTCTTCTCTTTTACTTCTTAACAATGGTAAGGGCATAGCACAACTGGTAGAGTCTTAGACGTGGCTGGGTCTTAGATAGAGTGGGTCACCTTCTCCTTTAGTTCACCTGTGGGGCATAAAACCTCTGACATACGGGTGTGGTTAATAAACTATCTTCACACATGTTCAGCTCTCAATTTCTATTTCTGACTGCATTCTCTTTCTAGACTGTATATTTTTTTATTTTTTTTAAAAGTATTTTGTCCTCTCCTTCGTATATGTTTATTATTTAATCCTACCATCTCCTTATCATCCCCCTTTTGACACATGATTTGCTCATATTACCCGGGACCCTCTACATACATTGCCAGTCACCCCACACATTCCGCGATCCTTTCAAAGTATATACTTCCAGTTCATAGAGCAAGTGACGTCACCAAATGAAAACCGCACTAGCTCTCACCTCATTCAGCAACACAAAAAACTCTCTCCCTTCACCCATTCCCTATTGAATAAGTGAGTCTTTCTATTTAACCCCAACCACGCTACAAATCTTCCATGCAACATCAACAAACCAAATACTCAGTAGTATCCGGTCACCACCCATACCAGCCGCCGAATTCACTCATACACACAGACCCCACCCCATGCCACCGAAATGCCCAACAAAACATAATAGTTCAATGGAGCCCCCTATTGGCTCTCCACTGCCTATACATTACTTCCATAACCACACCAGTTATGGTCCGATCACCCATCAAACCCGTCACATGCTCAAACAACGGCACAACCTTAAACTCATATGGGGCGGCAGGTAGCCCAGTAACCAAGAGCACCGTGCCAGCAACCGAGAGGTCGCCGGTTCCAATTCCCGAGCCGACCAGGCGAAAAATCTGCCGATGTGCCCCCGAGCAAGGCACTCAACCCCAATTGCTCCTGCAAGTCGCTCTGGACAAGAGCGTCTGCTAAATGACCAAAAATGCCAATTTAAATATTCTCTACTTTATATTTCAACGATAAACCAAATTATTTCAGTCTAATTATTTAACCAGTATTTTTGCAGGGTCAAACATCAAACGTTAAATTAAATAATACACCAAATTGCTTCAACATAATTATTTAAAACCAGTATTATGCTGTGTCAAACATCAAACGTTACAGTTCAATTATATCAGTTCAAACGTTTCAGTTTAGTCATACTAGTTATTCATTATTTTTACCTTTATATTCCCAATTGTTATTAACGGGTTATATGGTTTAAGCAACCACAGACTTCTTTAACTCCTAATTAGTTTTCTATCAAGGTATACAGGTTTATAAATTTTAATAACCCGCATTCACTCTTTTATTACACTGGGATCATTCGCACTCTCATTCACACGACACCCTATACTTTAAAGTGCTCCTACGATCCTAGCCGTACTAGTTACGGACCTTGCCGATAGCGCAACACTATCTAAAATTGTAAGTGTCCCTCTGATCCTAGCCGTACCCTCGTAGTTACGATCCTTGCCAGTAGCGCAACACTTTTAATCCAATAATTCCCTACATCCCACAGTTCCCACTTCTGGTGGTCCTAGCCTGGGGATTTCAGTATTTTCCCCGATCCTAGCCGTACCTAGCCCTCTGGTACGTGTCAGTGGAACAATACTCTATGGTACCAAGGTTTAACATCACATTCACCACAGGTTTGCATGTCACAATATGGTGCTTATCTACTCATAATAATTAGTATAATAATTCATAATTTAGTTCACTTACATCAGACAGGTGTTTCACAAAATTAATTTGGATAAAGCCAATGTGCAGAACTTTAGTTATATAACAATAGGTGTCTGCTTACCTTTTTTTAGTTGTCCGGACTCTTTGTGAAACACACCGTCCAATGACAGAGATGTCCAATGGGCCGGACAATACCCAGCGAAGTCCCTTTACCAGATCACGTCGGTGGTCACCAATTGTTAAGTTGCGTCAATTCAAATCTGGTACTGGAACAAAAAGAGGTCAATACACGTCTTCTAAAATAGACTTGTATTTTAATTAATGCAAAACACTTCAATGGTAAATATGATGTTCGTATATACGGGTCCACTGAAACGCCACACAGGGCAGTCAGAGAACTGAGCCATTGTTATAAGTTCTTCTTTAAATACTCTGACAGAGATTGTTCCTGCTCCAGGCTGGGCCTATCAGAGTAGAGACTGAGCGTGGTTTAGACTTATTCAGCCTATCGTTGGCGCACAGGCTGGTCCCAGCCCCTTGGCGCTTCACTGTTGCCAGGCATAAGTTGTTTTGCAACTTGTCCAGAGAGTCAGCACTTTTGCAGTACACATGTCCTTGAGCGTTCTAACAAAGAGGCAGTGTTTGTGTCTGTGTGAGACACAAGCCTTATCTCCCCCTACTCCCCTAACAGCTCCTCACATGAATCACAGCTTGTTATGTTAAACAATCTATATCAGTACAGCACAAACCTATTATGTTTAATCATTAATGCTTTCTTATTAAGCTAACAGCACATCTAAAATATAAGAGAATAATTTCCCACACTTTCTTGAGCTCCAAAATGCAAGTGTTTCAGCCAAGCTCAGTGCTTTCTGTGGTGGTGGGGCAGCCAGCTGAAAATACGGAGTGTAGGGGTTGGTTATGTTCTCTAGTTGCGCCATGATTGGCTCAGTGTTCTGGCGCTCATGTGGACACTACGTCACCGCAAAATCTATGGGAAGAGCTCGAAAATTCAAGCCCCTTGGGTGCTGCCATAGAGTTATATTAGAAGTGCCCATCCAAGAAGGCTCAAGGTCAATCGCCACAGATAAAATGTCAAATCACGTTATATCTACCGTAGCTTTGATTGGACTGATCATGTCAACATCATACTTACAAAATCTTAGCTAGCAAGCTAGACAAGCAGTCATCATCATGAATTCAAACCTTGTCATATGAAGAGAAATTATAGATAAAACGTATCGGTGCTCATCAGCCATTGGACATAAACATTACACAACAAGTTGGAAATCGCAAATTCAACAATGAGTGGTTTGGAAGGAATCAGTGGCGTTGCAAAGCAATCACTATCCTGCTGTTCAGTGGAGCGGGTGTGTGGTCCAAGTCTGGGTTTAAGGGTCCCTTTTCCAAGCTTAAAAGGATAAACATTCACATGCAACACCATGGGCCAGAAAAGGTTGAATACATTGCTGTCAATCCAACATGACTTCTGCCGCAAAATGCAACGTTCAAAACAACTGGAAACTCAGAACTGGGAAATCTCAGACTTTAGTGAGTTCAAGACAGCTGGGAACTCTGAAATAAAAGTTTTGAACAGTCATCCAACTCAGAATTCCAAGTCGGGAACTCAGGCCTCTTTCTAGAGCTCCGTCCTGAAGATCATT